>NW_009941076.1:10000-31429 GCF_000696875.1 Nestor notabilis | reverse complement strand
AGGGAAAGTCGTGTCATTTTGATGGGCTTGATGGTGATAAAACATGGCTTAAATCTAGTCAGGCCACAGACCTATTTTTCAATGTTGTACCTTTTTTTAATATTCTGGCTTTGATTTCAGTGCTGCAGAGTTCATACAGTCCAGAAATCTCCAGAGGATCCGGGGACCAGACTAGGTTGTTTGCCTACCTAAGGGTTTGTTTGGAAAACTTGCTGTTAGTGAAAGCTGTGAGGAGTCTGAAGAAGAGACTCTTCTGTGAGAATACAGAGAATGGTGGGACAACATGTAAGACCCCCAAATAGTTTCTGGAGTGGCTCTCTGATTTAATGGATAATATTAGAAGGTGATCATGGGCATTCCCACTGTTACCAATTCAGCCTCTGGTGCTGAATGAAGATTATCGTGTGCCTTCCTCTGCCTCCATTCTGTTTGTGTCACTGTGACCAGATTAATGGTATCAGTGGAAGAGCATTACATGTAGGATTTGGGTGGGAAGTGTTCTTGTGTGATGTGTGACGGTGGAGGTCAGTCTGTGCGTCACAGAATAATTTCCTTTGGAAGAAGGGAGGTCATCTGGCCCAATGCCCCGTGCTCATGGTTGTGCTTTTAAAAGAGCTAGCTTTCACTTAGGGAGGGGATTGCTGGCTTGGAGCCGACATGCTCAGATGGGCTCCTGGCTTGAGCAAGGGGTGAACCCACTGAGATGGTGGATGCAGTCATTTCTTTAGGGCTTGGGCTTAAAGAACCTGTAGGTGTTCATGAGAAGTGAGACTGTTCTAACAGGAGCGAGGATGAAGCTCATTTCACACTGGCTTCCCTAAAGCTTTCAGGAGGTGGTGACTTCATGACTGTGGCTGATAAACAAACTTGGCTATTTATAAAAATAGACTGATGGTCTGGCAGGAATTCCAGCCTGTCCGAATGGGTCCGCTCCTGCCAAGCAGCGTGAAGAGGGTGTGCCCCTTCTGCTCCCTCCCAGCCTTCACGTTTCCCTGCTCCTTCCCAATCAGATGGTAAATACGTCTCTGCACATAGCATTAAGGCTGGCAAATCAGTTGTGCAAATACTGCCAAGTGAGTAAATACAGTAGAAAATGGAACATTCACTTCCTTTTGTTTAGTTATCGATACAGACTTAAAGGCAAGTCACCCTAAGTAATTGTGTTTGGGTCATTAAACCTGGTTTAGTAATGACAATAATGGGGTGTGTTCTGAGACAGGAGGCAAAGCAATACACCTGTAATTGCCTAGGACCAGGTTATTTCTGATAACAAACCTATCTCCTCAGGATAAGTTCAGAGGAGGGAAGTTTGATGAACACCCCCTTTTGGACATATCCTGAACATTCTTCTTGTCCTGCAGCTCATATTTGAACCCATTAAAATGTAAAGATATTTTCAGCACTGTCTTCATTTACCAAGTTAAAGATTGAATAAAATCTCTCTGACATAGTGGGCTATATGCAGTGTATGACCAGAAGAAGGAAGATTCCCTATATTATAGGGTATAAAGTTCCTATCCATATTACACAGGTTTTTTTCCAGTCTAAGCCGGCAGTGAATAGTCCTCATTCTGCATGTTGGTTCAAGATTACTCTTGGATGAAAGAAATGTGCAAAATCATAATGGTAAGCAAGCGAATCTTTTAAGGCTAATAAAAAAAGAAAATATGGCTGTTTTCTAAACTTCTCAGGGATTTTTGATCTTCCAAACCAGTCTCCGCAGAGATGGATTAGTGAGGAGAGAACAGATGAAGCAATCAAAGGTGCCAGATAAACGCAATTTATCATGTTTCCACAATTTATCGCCTAATTATCCTCCTCATTGTGTGTGTGCGCGCGTCTATACGTGTATATTTATATAATGGGGATGAGTATTAAATGTGTTTATGGAATGATACCGCTCCTGGATTTTCCACTGCGTGTTTCTATAAACTGCTGGGGGTGGCATGTTGTGTTTTGTTTTCCTTTAGTAAGTGTTGTATGTGAAATCTTGCTAGACATAGCTAAACTCGAGTGCATTGCTGACATGCCAGCCATTTTATAGAAGACATGACCTACATGGAGTTAACAGAGCCAACCCAAGTCTCTTAAATTCATATAATAAAACCTCATAAACCTGCTAAAACATGTGATTCTTTAAAATAATAAAATAGTTTTTAAATGCAGCCCGTCATTTCTGGAACATGAATTTTTCTGTGGTGGCAATTCTTTCCTGTCACGTTGCTATTACTAGTTTTGTTGCTGAACAGGTTAAGACTATAATCCACCTCTTCAGCTGTGTGGCTTTCCTGGTGGAGATGGTTCTCTATAAGCCAGGATACAAAGTTCAGCACTTACTGGGCCCAGTCCTAATCCTTTAGTCATACAATGACTTTTCCATTTCTCAGGTCCAATAATATAACTATGACCTCACTTTTACATAATGCATCAACAGCTTGTTTTTCCGTGTTGGACTGTGGTTTACATGCTTCAAGAGGACCTTTTATAATTGTGAAACTTTGCAGGCAAATAACCTGGTAAGGCTCTGCATTTCTGTTGAGTTAAAAAGCAACATACTAGTCTAAGGTGTTTTTTCTTCCTACCTTTAGTCAATGCATGTGTCTGTTGAATACAGGTCTCATATACATTGAGGCATGCTGTTGTTTCTACCCAAGGCCTGTTTAAAACTTCATTTTGGAAGAGTAGAGGGAAAGCTGGTACCACATGGAAACAGTCTGTTGTGACTTGCTTTTAATCCATCCTCATGGAGTAATCAAATAAGATTGGGAGAGGGCATCTCATGGCTTCTGTTAAGAATAGCTCAGTGAAGATGGGCCTCGTGGTGCCTATCTTGGAGGAAGGTCCACCCCAGCTGTGGTGGGTAGCAGCATATAGCCCAGGGAGAGGAGATATATCTGGCTCTTTGAATTGAGTAGAAGAGCTGTGTCTTGCCTCGAAGGGGTGAGATGCATTTACAAAAAGGGCTGTGTGCTCATGTTTACTAAACCAGAAGGCTTTATTCATCCCACTGTTAATTTCAGTTTTCCAGTGAAGGACAACCGGGAGTATTTAGTTCATTCCAGATTCATTTTCCTCCTGTGCAAACTCCAAAGTCTGATTTATTCTTTTACTATCTTTTGATTTTAACCCATAGAAAAACTCTTCTAAAGGGGAACAAGAGGGAGGGATGAGAAAAGTTGTCAACGGCATTTCAGCCTCTTCATCCTGCTTCCCAATCTTCAGCCACCTTCTGCCTGACAGGCTCTTCACTCAACCCCTCAGGTCCAGGCTCCGGCATCAGTCTTTCACCTCCTAGGAAAACAAAGTTGGCAGGGAGATAATGTTGGATTTAACATGATCTACAGGATTGGGGTCAAGGGTGATCACTAGGGCCTTCAATCAGTAGATGTTCGTTTGAGCATGTCATCACTGCCAGTGGTTTGCAGATCAGGCATGTACTTAAAACAAGCTGAAGTGACAGGTGAGAAACCTGCTTTTCACAGCAGGCAAGAAAAAGCTTCTGGGAAGTCATGGCCAGGGAAGGATAAATAGGGCTTGAAGACAGAGGTAAATTGGTTGCTGGCTTTTGCTCGCTGGGAGAAGGAGAGCGGACATCGCTCTTCCCTTCATCCCAGCGAACACGGCACTGTTTATGGAAGTAGCTGGGGTGACCCCCTCCCCTGATTCTTTTTGAAGCTGTATTTCCAGCTTAGAAAAAGATGAGAAAACCAGCAGCAATGACAGCAGTAGAGCCAGAGCGGATGGTGCGGATGAGCCCGGAGCTTGGTCCAGCCCCTAGGTGGAGCGTTGGTGCATGTGTCCCTGGTCCGCACATGGTGCACAGACAGCCATGTGTCCCCAAGGCCACCCTGGAGACAGACAGAAGTATGTGGAAGGATAGCAGTAAAACAACTTTTCTCTCTCACCCAACTCTTTACATAAGGACCTTGCTGCCTAGAGCAAGGAATGGGAGGCCTGGATGTGAAAGGAGGAAGAGGAGTTAAAGACATGGCTCTTCCTTCTCCTTCCCCACTCTAACACAGCACGAGGGTGATGTCCTCCGTGCTGTCCCTCCTGGAGGAGTGATGGGGTGGACCCCAGTCTGGACCTGCTGCCACGTGTCGCATGTGTGGCTTCTTGGTCTGCTGCTTGCGCTCTTTCATTCTTCTCATATCTTCTTCTAAGCAGGTAGAAATATCCCTGATGAGAGAAAACTAATCCCATTCCCAGAGCTGTTTCATGAAAACTAAATGCACTTCAGAGCTTTTTAAGTCTTGTGGTTTGGCTTGGATTAGGAAGGAGGGGGGAATTAGATGATGGTGGCAGGAGATGGAAGCGCATCCCAGAGCAGAGTGGCCAAGCAGGGCTGTGTCAATAGCATGGGCTGGACATGCTTGAGTGGTACAAGACTTACGCTTTTGGTTCTGGACGGTAATGGCAGTTCCCAGCAGGTAAATTCCTCTGTAATCTTATTTCTCTCTTTGTAATGACTGGAGACCTGCCACTTCAGCCGAGCAAGAAGGCAGGTAATTGATCCCAGTGTATAAGCCAAGGAAAGAGAGGAAGAGCGGAGGTAGAGAGTAAAGAAAACTTCAGCAGCTGATTTTGTGTTGCTTCTGATTTTTGTGTTGTAAGAGGGAAGCAGTTTTCCATCTGGAAATGGAAATGTTTCAAGTTGGAAAGGATCGTCTTGAGTATTAAAACAGCAGACTGCAAATCAAGGAGGTAGTTGCCATTTTTGACTTTGGGTGTGTCACTTAACCTTGTACTTGCAGCAATAGAAATGGTCAGTCCCTACGCTGCAGAGGTGCAAAAGCATCCTTCATTACCTGAAAATGCTAGTGGAAGACCCCTACAGGTTATTCTTAATCGTACAACCACCAAATGCTGTGTAACAGGCTGTTGCAGGTCCACTCTCAGAGCTAGCTTTGGTCAAGTGTTAAATCTACTACAAAGGAAACCAGTCAGCTGCAAGTAGGGCACTGTGTGAATCTTGTGAAGAAAACTCTTGGGCTTGCAGGAGGAGGATTTTTTGGGCTTTTTTTAGCTGGGTGGTAAAGGCAAAGGGAAAAATAATAAATCCCTCGGTTTTGTTTGTGTGTCACTACTAGAATGACTCCAGTGATTTTCCATGCCACATTAGATCAGCGATGGCCAAAGCGCAGTCAGCCCTCTTCTGTCCTTAACACCACCATTACACTACCGTGCTCATGCTGGAGATGTTTGCATGTGCCCTCTGCACAGCAGTGACTGTGTGGCCAAGTGCAGCAGCCAAGTGCTCAGTGACCTCCTTCCGCTTGCTTCTGTCGATGCTTCGCATTAATGGGCAGAGAGGAAGACAGGAGTTTGGCCAAACACAAAGCAAAAGAGAGGGGAGGGGAATAAAAGGCGAAAAAAACCCTGAACCCAACCCAGTGTGTGCTGTCACTGTGCCAAAAAGCAGACGGAGAATGGGAGCCACAAGCAGGGTGGTCAAGAAACGAGTTGGCAGGTGATGGGCCAGTTGCAAATCACAGCAATCTCCAGTCAGCTCAGCCAAAAAGAGCTTGTGTTTGTACTGGTTGTGTGGCTCCACATACCAGAAGCGTGGCTGTCCTTTTCTCTCGGGATAATGACTAGGTGGAGCAGCTCAAATGCGTGCATGATATTCTTGGTGTTCCTAGCCAGGAAAAACAAAGCCCTGGGAGAAGTGTGCTTGGTTGTAGAGTTCTTCGTCTGGTTTTACTACTGGTGGTGTGAATTGCTGATGTGTGTGAGATGCTCCAGGTAGGTGACAGCGTGGGGCTGGCATCCTGGGGACCTACGGAGCGTGCTGGGGAAATCAGTGTTGTATGAAATGAGTGGAAGCTGCTAGGTTCCCTTGGACAGGTGATGATGGAGCTGCTTTTGTGACCCTGTACCCCAACTGATATAGCGGGCAGGAAGATGGTGGTGGCAAGTAAAGAGTGAAATATCAGTATTAATCTATGGCATTCTCATGCCTGCAGATGGGATAATACCTAGTCGTGTGGTTTGCAACCTGGTTTCCATGAATTACATTTCTGGGCAGTACAATAGATACCCTCCTGGTTCAATTGCCATCTGAAACTTAATATATTTTCCATGAGCTCCCACGCAAATGGGGTTTTTTGGTGACAGATTGCATGTTGAAGCACCCGAAGATGAAAGCACCAAATATTTGCTTTAGAAAAACACAGTGAAAGACTCTCTCATCCTCCTTACTCAAACTGCATCAGCCAGAATGCCATTAACAAAAATGACTCTCTGTAGTTAAACTTATTGGCACCCCCTGGGCATCATTAAGATCCTTCTTTTCCCCTGTGTCTTTTCCAGGGGAGGAGGCATGAAGAGATGCTAATGTAGGATGGTGGCGGCTTGTACTTGAATCCCATTTAATATCGTGAGATGAGTCTGCTCAGCAGTGCACAAGCCAAGCAGATAGGCAGCCCCTTCCTGAGACCCTAGCTACTCATCAGGACAGGGGCTCCACTAAATCAAAAGTGGCTTCAATAAGTAAAAAGCATCTCAGAATTATACTGCACCAACTGTCTTTGTGACCTTGGGCCAGAGCCCACCTCACTCCATACCTCAGTTTGCCTGTCTAGGCAATAGAAATAAAGAATGCTTGCAAGATATCTCACTGTTGCCAAAAATAAACTATCATTGGCCACATGGAGCAGTGACTAATTTTAAACCTGCTGTGAATCTGCTCCAGGATCTCCAAGGAGAACAGTCAGCCCTGCGAGGCAGTCTGAAGCCTCCAGGTAGATGTGCTTTAGGAAACAAGGAGTTGGGGTGTTGATGACATCCCGCATCTGAAAATACGTCTCACCAGTAACTTGATATTGACAACAAATTAAGTTGCTCAAAAGTAGCACATCTTCCACTTTTCTCCTGCTTCCTGCACAGCCTCATCCTGCAAGACACAAGCCATTCTGCTGGTGATACTTGGTTTAGATTGACGTTTAGATTGACACGTGTCCCCTCTATCCTTTTAGATTATCTTCCTGCTTCAGTTCAGACCTTGCCTCAGACATAGATAATAATACTTAGATTTTGTGAAGAGGATGGCCACAAAAATGATCAGAGGGATGGAGCACCTCTCCTGGGAGGAACAGCTGAGAGAGTTGGACTTGTTCAGCCTGGAGAAGAGAAGACTCCAGGGAGAACTTATTGAGGCCTTTCAGTTCTTAAAAGGGGCCTGTAAGAAAGATGGAGAGAGACTTTTTAGCAGGGCCTGTTGTAGTAGGACATCAGGTGATGGTTTTAAACTTAAAGAAGGGAGATTCAGGGTGGATGTGAGGAAAAAGTTCTTCACAATGAGGGTGGTAAAACACTGCACAGGTTGCCCAGAGAGGTGATGGATGCACCATCTCTGGAGACATTTAAGGCCAGGCTGGATGTGGTTCTGAGCAACATGATCTAGTTGAAGATGTCCCTGCTCATTGCAGGGGGGTTTGGACTAGATGACCTTTGAAGGTCCCTTCCAACCCAAACTATTCGATGATTCTATATACAATACACAGCACTTTACAAAGTGAAGGGTGAGCACGAGCATGTGCTTGTCCTGTAGTACATGGTGTACAAATAGGTACACAAATGTGTAGATTGTGCGTTGTTTTTGGAAAAAGATAAAAATAGACTGCAGTTGGTTTTGCATCTGCTCTGTATATATGCTCGCTGATACAAGGGTTTACTGCTTCTCTCACAGATAATCACTACTTCAGCTCAGCTGAGTTTCTGCAAAGTCATTCCTCAACCCAAAGCACTTCCTCAGAGTGAATTTTAACTGTTGTTATAAGGTCGAAAGTTTGTCTAGATATTTACTTCTTACACATTAAGAAATGTCATTGAATCAGTTACTATTTAATAATTAGAAATTGTTTCATTTTATTTGATGATGGAGAGATGGATCCTGGATGTATCTTCCAGCATTAGTTTGGGGGATCAGTGGGACTGTGTGCACAGAGCAGTCCTCTCACAGTAACTCCTGTTTCTACTCCAGTGCTAGAATAGGCTCGGCTTCAGTGGAAACGTGCAGTGTTGGACAGTGACGAGTGCCATTTGGCATTGGTAGGCCTTGCATTTTAGTCCATGATAGGTTTGGGAATGAAACTTGGATTTGGTGCAAAATTTTGTTAGGCAAAAGCTTTTCTTTCCTCCCATTCATGTACTGTTTTTGTCACTGAGCATCCTGAGTAAGTATGGAGAAAAGAAGCATTAAAGTAGAATCATGTCTCAGAGCCAAAGTAATGGCAGAGTTAGGGCATGGAAACACAGCTCTTGTAGGTCTCAGCTCTCTATTCGGTAGAGCTACTGGAACATATTTTGCTATGCATAATTCTTTTTATTTACTTAATTTTAATTGAGTTCTTGAGTTAGTGTCCACTTAGCCAGCCATTGGCTTATGGCTCATTAATTCAAGTAGGTCTAATCTCTATGTTTGAAAGGTGTTTGCACTTAACACCTTTCAGACTGGTAAAAATTATATGTGGGAATAGTCATCTTCTTGCTTAATGGTAGCTTTTCTCTGAATAGTGGGACTACCTGCTGGATTAACTTCACCAATGTGGGTATCTAAGTTAGAGAGGTTGCTTGCTGCTGTGCAGATCAGTAGGTGAGTAGAAAGGAGAATTTCCTCATCACTTCTATCTGCAGTTTCATCTGTGAAGGAGCCTTGCTTAATGATCTGGTTTTGTCTTTGTTGGGCTGGGGTATTCAGATATTGACTTCTGCAAGTTTTACTTATTTAATTTCCTGGTGGGTAAGTTTGCTTATGAGCCTGTGACTGGAAAAGTGCCCCTTTGCTGGGAGCTGCAAGGTCCTGTGAGACTCCTATGAACTACACCCAAAACCAGAAGGCAACATTACACTCGTGACAACCTTTTCCCCCTGTGCCAGAAGCTGTGGGCACAAGTGGAAGGAGAAGCCAGCGAGGGGAGAGTCATCTGTGCTGGACCACGCTGCCACATCCTGGTGTGTGTATGTGTAGCAAAAGGATGCTGTGGCTGGTGATGGCAGCAGGCTCATCCAGCCATCACTCTCAATAGCTGTTAGGTATGGCAGAACACTACCATGGTGTAGAAACTAATCCTGTCCCCCAGGCAGCTGGGATGGGTAGATGCTGAAATTGGATGAAATCTTGTGAATCCTCCTGATTTTGTTACCAGCTTCTGGTGAGCGTGCTGAGAGCACAACTCTGTCTCTACCATTGTAATGTTTTAGACCAGGATCCTTGAGGTATTTTTTGCAGCATTCTTGGCAATTCCAGTGATACTTTAACATGTATTTACACTCTTGAAAGCAAGCTGTGGCAGTCTGGAACACCCCTTTTTTTCAGACTTCTTATTTTTCTACTTCAGCTTTGTCAGTTCTCCCACACACATCCATCTGGGATGAGTAAGGATGTTGTACGTGCAGCTCTCCTGGGCTGCTGGGATGGTGCCTTGAATGAAAACTCCCCTACTGGTAGTGTCCAGCCAACATGAAGGTGCCAAGAGAGCAGAAGACAGAACTGCATCCTGGCTTTGCCTCTGTGGCCACAAGAGATGCAAAGCAGAGAGAGAAACAGCCATTGGCAGAGCCTGGGCTGGAGGGATGCTCTCCATGAGTGCTGCCCCTGGGGAGCTCTCTGTCTGGGCACAAGGGATGACTGTGGCCAGCTTGGGGTGGTGTATCAGCTTCTGGATTAGCTCCTCGTGTTGGGAAGACGTTCATCCACCCAAACAGGGCTGTAGGAAGGTGGTAAACTGTTCATGTGGCTTATCTTCGTTCATAGCGGCGAGTAAACGATGTCACACGAGGAAGGAGGTATGGAGGGGGCAAAGAGCTGGCGGAGCTAATCTTCTTGATTAAGGCAGTGGTATTTCAGTCCTTGGGAGCTGCTCTGTTAGTTCTGCATGGAGCAGACACAATGACACTGTAGCTGGAAATCATGTCTGGTTTGTGTTGAAGCAGGCGCGGACTGGGAGGAAACCAGGAGGGAGGCACGCAGGGCAGTCAGCGTGGCTGGAACCCTGAAGCCTGTGCTACTGCTCTGCAGTGGCCTTGTCCAACGTGCTGGGCAGATGTCATCTCAGCTCACATGGGACTAACCAGGCACTGCCCTGGTCCCTCATTCCAACAGATGGCCTTGTGTCAGAGATGCATAGGTGGCAAATTAGTCTTGAAAATGGCCATTCGGGGTCATAAACTGTTATTCCAGTATTTCTAAGCCACCACGGTTTATTGTTTAACTCAGACAAATAACAAGGCCCTGAGGATTTGCCAGTTGAAGATGCGAGCTGCAGTCTGCTGACTGTAGTTGACGTGGTTGCTCTTGCTGCAGATTTGTAGGACGGTTTTGTGGGGAGCACTTAAGCAATGTGGTTAAAAAGCTACTGAGCTAACTTAGGAAAAAAAAACTGTTGGCAGTTTCCAGGCAGGAAGGATAGATGGTCTTGTAATTTGCAGACACCGCAGGGAGTACAAGCCATGAGTTTCAGGGCCCTGACCTGCGAGCTAGCACTGGAGCTGTCTGCCCTGGCCCACCATCAGAGCGGGAGAAGCTGTGGAACAGGATGGGCGCTAACTCCAGTGCGTGACCTTAAACCACCGTCAGCGTGTCAGACCGTGGACTGCGGTGGCTGATATATGGGCACATGTCTTCTTCTGCTATCTCAGTGGGGGTATTGGCCCTCCACAGAGGGGTAGAAGTGACAACCTCTTAAATCAACCCAGTGTGAATTGCTGGTCATGAGTTAGAGCTGCTATTCCCTGCTCTACAGGGTGTATAATTCATTAATATTATTTGAGCTGGTTGGTAAAAACACAGATGCTTTCAAGAAACCTAGGAGAATCCTTGTCTTTTTTTCCCCCCTTACTGGTAAGTGGAAGCTATGCTTTGTAGAGGTACCCACCACTCTCTGAATTCAGGATCCCCCCCAGTAGAGAAGTGGTAGAAAACCCACACCAGACCAAAACAAACGAACAAAAAAGGCAGGAAATAAACCCAACCAACCCCCCAACAAAACAAGACAGGCAAGAAAAAGAAGAAAGAAAAAGGATACACATCAAGCAGTCTTGCCCTTAACTCTGGATTTGCCAGGTACGGAGCGGGAAGGGACTTCTCCATGCTCCTCAAGTGGGCAGCCAAGGTTGGGGCAGCAGTTCAGGGGCATGTGGATGCTGGGGCTGCTCCAGTGTCATCGTAGGCACACTTATGCCCTTGTTTTCCAGAGTGAAGGGTGTTCACCAACCACGGGCTGTATCCTGTGCAAACACGCTCCATCTCTTCAGCAGCAGCTATAAAGTAAATGAAGAAGCTTGAAACTTGCTGGAGCGATTCATTTGAACTTTGAGGGTATGGCACAGTCCCATTCACGTGGTGAACATGTCATTCCAGGTGACAAAACACCTGTCTGTAGTCCAGCAAGTGGTTGTTGTCTCCTGTGCTTCTGCTTGTGGTGGGCATCATCCCCACAGTTAACCTCTGCTCATTCCTCGCCTTGCAGCCCACCAGCCATGACTTGTCTCTCTCAGAGTGATTTTCCCAATAACATCTGAAGAGACACTTTTATATCTATTTTTATCATCCTAACAGGGATCTGCCAGTCAACATTGATTGGAAGACAGGGATGCTAATTGTGAGGCCTAAGTTAGGGTGCTTTTTTTACACGATTACACCTTTGCTAGCCAGCAACTATCTAATGGTTACGGAAACCTGACTGCATACTCAGTAAAGAGGGTTCCTGTTACGAGCAATAGTGATAAAAAGTTTCTCATAGCCAAGATTCCCTCTTTTAGTGAAAAATTGTATCTACAAAGCCCATTCAAGAGGAAGGCAGTTGGTTTTAAACTCCCCCCCCCACCCCCCGAAGTATTTCAAATCCATCAGGTCTGTAAACCTGAAAATAAGTTGGTTTCTACTGCATGTACTGCAGAGCTTAAACTAAGCAGTGCAGAGGTAGTGGAGGAAAATACTTTTTGTGATATGAGGTGTGATAGTAATACAGGTCAGTTCTGCTATAAAGGGTTTTGCCAGCACAGCTGCATTGGTCCGGGATACGATGAAGTGTGGTTTGTATTTATTTATTTTCTACACTGCTGTAGGTGTTCAGGCAAAATCCCCTGTGATTCCATAGATGCAATTATGCCAGTAAAACTGCGCTTTTGATGATATGGTTGATTTTGCTCACTGGAGGGCAGAGCATTGTGAAGCCATGCTGGCAGAAGCTTGCTTTCACCAGTTTAAATTGTGTGTGCTCCAAGGGTATAGTTTGACAAGCTTTTTTTTCAGTGCCCGTGCCAGCTTCAGCAGTCGCTCCACCATGCACAGTGTCTTTGAAATATGGTTTTGCACTCTGATTGACACAGCATCAGACTGAAGGGAATGCCCTCACCTTGGCTCTTCCGTGGTTCTCCTTGCCCCAGTGCTGGTATTTGTGACTCCTGTCAGCTGAGAAATCTGTAATGGCAGATGACTTGGGAGAGGAGGGGTCCTATTTTCTTCTTTATCTTTGTTTTTATTAGTGTACGGATTTAGTCTCCCAAACTCTTTCACCGTGTGATCAGACGAGCTGTGGTGGAAACCACAGAGACCTGCAGCCCATGGTTGGACCCACTCAGGTGGATGTTAAACCATGCTCTCGTCTGTACCGCCGTGATTGCGAGACCAAATCCGGGAAGGGCTCTGGGTTAAAAATAACCCACCGTCGAAGCAGACAGACCGATGGCTCTGACCGGGGTCAGTCCCACTGTCTGGTTCACGGTGCATGTTGGCCACCAGTTGCGCGGCCAAGACGCAGGCGAGGGCAGGGTGCAGGGGTGAGCAGCCGGGATCGGCTGACCTTGCGCGGCTGCCTGGGGAAATATGAGATGAATTATGGTGTTAGAGTACTTAGCTCACTGGCAGAGAGCTGCTGGAGCAGGTCTATACTGGGAATGTCTCGCACCACAGTCTAGGAATGCTGGATTAGTCTTAATAGTCTCCATAGCGCAGATGGAGCTTGTGCCGTCGGAGCTGCATTTTTGTGGTTTCACACAGCCCATCTTGGAGTGAGACTGTGCACAAAAGCATGTCTTTACAGGTGGAAGGATTTCTACCAGATCAGCTGTAGGAAGAGTTGTTCATGGGTATTTTCTTTGTGGATATTTGAGACTTGTGCGGGGCCCCGTGGCATAGGGGTCTGTTACGTAAATAGACACAAGACTTTGCACTGAGGACCATATTACAGGGTAAAGGCCTAAGACTGATTGAAATCAACAGCTTCATCTTAAATCCCTGTCCCTAAAAAAAATGAAATATATAAATACAAAAAAATTCTCTTTTACTCATACCCAAGAAGCAGAAGGTAAAGCCCAAAAGCTAATTAGAGCAACATCAGCTATTGTTGACATCCATGTGCAGCAAATCTTGGGTTGGGGGCAACTCTGCTGTGTGTAGCATGAGCTGTTCCCCTTAAATGCTACAATTTTGTGATTAATTGGTTTTTAAGAGGTTCTAATTGTTTTTCAATTCAGTCTGTTAGTGAAAGTAGGAGAAAGTGAAGCTCTTCTCTTTTTGATAGCCTCCAGTATTTGAATACCTGCTTCTCTGAAATGCAAAGACGAGTCTTTGCTTCATGTCCTGCCTGTTGTTGTCTTAAAGGAAACGGACAAAATGCTACCCTCAGGGAAAACAGGTTGCAAAGCTTCTCATCCTTTGTTGGGGCCAGGTTTCACCCAAAGAATTCCTCCTTCCCATATTTGCAAACCAAAAAATGTGCTTTAACCAAAAGTAGAGCTGTCGGGCAAGTGCTGGGTTGCAGTGTAGATCATCCGGTACATCTAACTTAGACTCTTTAAAACATTACTGTTTGCTGCTCTCCACCCCTTTGGTCTGTTGGAGGGCTGCCATACTATTCCATGGTGAAAGAGCTACATCCCTGTTCTGGAGCTGTTACAGGTCAGGAGGGTATCGCAGTTCAACAGGGTAGATGCCAGCAGATTCTGCTTGATGTTTGCTTATATTTGGTGGAGGTGCAGGGCAGGCAGCAGAGTGTGGTATTGTCCTAAGCCATGGTAGTTTCCTCCAGCAGAGGACACAGGCTTTGAGCATCCTTTGTGCAAGGAGTCTCAACGAAGGCAACTCATATTTTGCAAGAGCAAGGTCTTAAGCAACTTGCGCAGCGAAGGCTGGAAGTTAGCAGAGATATGTGTTCTCCTTGCTTTAAGGGGCATTTGATGATTCAGCACACATGTGTAGGCAAACCATTCATTCGTGCAGATCTCTACAGTTGTTGGGCATAATAGGACATGTTGGTATACTCGTTCTCAGTGAATGGAATTAATCCACCAACACAATAGACTAGAATGTCTCTTGAGCCCTACAGAAGCTATCACGTTAAAACAGGTTTATTCACTTTAAAAAAATATATTATGTAAAAACTTATTCAGAGAGCTCGTTAAAACCAGGATTTATTTGTCCTTGTAAGACATTGGGGCTCACTAAGAAAAGCCTATTGAGTGTGAGTTTATTTTCCGAGCGTGTGTTGTGTGTCTGATTCTAAAACCTTTCTGAGAAATAGCTCTTCTGTTTATACAGGAACCACATTTCCTTCCATGCTAATGTGTTTTCTTTAAAAATATTAGTGAAATGCTATGGAGGCACAACATTCCTTAATACATGCATTAATCTTGGCATGCAATCCCGTAACTGCATCAGTTCTAGCTCGCTGACACCAGTTCACATCTTGCAGAAAACGTGAGTCTGAAGCGAAGGATATGGCAAGAGCATTGTAACCTGCTAGGATTGCTGCCTTTGTTTACCTTTCAATCATTGGGCCAAACTTGTACATGAGGATTTGGTTGTTAAGCCTGGAGATGTGCCACAAAGATGCTTTGACAAGTGCCTAAATGCCAGGAAGTGCCACGATGAGTCTTGAAAAAAGTAATCTGACCAGATGAAAATAGCTTTTGTGATAGTAATCTCTTGCATGTTGTTGCAGTTGCAGATAAAATGTCCTTCTAAGCTTAGGGAAAAAAAAATAAATCAAAATTTAAGGGAAAAATCAACTAGGTAGAAATCTACTGGACTACTGCTACATAGCTGAGCTGTGTCTGCAGGTACCTGCCTGGTCTTTGAGTGATCTGTGCTGCACCGAATGCACTGACTGCACAGCAGCTCATAGTGGGATTAGCTGCTGTTTCAGTGCACAAAGTGGGGTGACCTTCGGTGTACACCCCGTGCAAGGCTGTAGTGTGTGATTTAAGAGGTCAAAGAGTACTATCTTACTAATGCAGGAGAGCAGTGGGCACCGCTAAACCTTCTTAGCTGATCATCTTGCATGCTTCTTGCAAGGTCAGCTTCAACCTACGTCTGATTCCTCTGCAGAAGAAACAGATGTCAGGATTAATTCATTTATATCTCTACATCACAGCACAATGTATTTTCTTACTACTGTAATTTGGGTCCTGTAATATATGCACTTGCTTTTTCCCTGTAGCTATTATTCAAGTATGAATATCATTAATCTTCATCCCCTCAGAACAATTGGACTTTTGGGGGAGGGAGGAAATGGGAAGAAAGAGGATATTAGGTTGTTCCGGGATAGCAACTGGGTTTTTGACCATATTTAAGTATTACACGTCAGTTAAGGATCAAAGCTTTATCTTATCTACAGAAATAACTGCATTCTGCCTGGCCACGGCTTGGTCTCATTATACCTTGTTATTTCTGAGATAGAGAACAAGAGGAAGTTTTAATTTTTAAACAATGAGTTCCTATTATTTGTTTGAGGTCAGACACGTAATTACTTTAACCAACTGACTCGTAGTATGTTGACTCCAGATGTGGGTTCAGTATCATGCCCCACTGCTGGCCAAACGAGGCACATTATGTGGTCTTTCTCATACCTTGTGTCCTTTCTGGAAATTGGGGATGGTGGCCTTCCCTGCCTGGCAGAAGTGTTGTGAAGATGAATTTTTTTAAGACAGGGAAGATTCTCACTGATTGAGAGGGTAGTTTAAGGAGGAAGGAAGGACCTTTGGCAATGCCATCCTCTCAGGGTGGAATTGCCACTTAGATCCTTTGCTGTTGGACTGCTTCTAGCTCTAGACTGCCTCCACGCTTCCTCTGTGTAGGTACAGTGTCAGCAGAAATGTCAGGAACTGTGTCTTTCTGTGAATAGATAGTCCATCCAGCTCAGCATAGAGAGGAGATGCAAGAGAGACTGATACTTCTTTTGTTTTCCATAAAAAAAGGGTTGTTTTCCAGGTTATGCTGGTTTTCGTAACACTTGAGAGCCCTGTCTCACCACAGAGAGCACCGGTTTCTCTGGAAAGCCCCAAACACATTAATTTTAATTTGTTTAAAACATTTTTTAATAATAATTTAATATTCCTGGAAACAGATGTTGCACAGCTATATTTCACCCCAGAGCAAAAGTTAGAGGCCAGGTTGTAAACACATGAAAACCAAGGATGAAATAACTTTAAGGTATGTTATAAAAGCACCACTGAAGTTTGTTGTTGCATGTGCGGATATGTAAGAGCGATTGACTGCATATTCAGTCTGTAGACATGCAGCACATGTGTTGTATGTGTATTACTCCTCTGGAAAACTGCTTTTAAAAACTCCATCCCAATCTTTATTTGACTTTTCAGGTTACTTTTCAAGATCCTGGCTCACTGGTTTCTTTTGGCTTGTGTATATTTATGCTGGTTGTATTCAGACTAAAACAAATTCAGAGTACATGTTAAAGCATCCAGGTTTTCCTGGTTTTGAGTTGAACTTGAGATGAGAACAAGTGGTAGAATTTGGATCAGGTTCACATTCAGAGCATTGTCTGGAGATCTTCAAAGCCGTGTTTAGTTTGGCCCATGTCTAGATAGTAGTCTGTAATAACACTTGTTTTCAGCTTGTGGCCGTCATTTGGCTTGGACTTGCTAAACGGTGAAGCAGCTCATTCAGAATTTGAGTCAGGTTGTCTGAAAAGCTTTTACTTAATTATTTTTTTTAATTAACAAGGCACTTTCTAATTTCCTCTTTCTTCTGCTCTGTGTTTTACTTGGAGTTGTGGTTGTTCCATTCTTTTTAAACCTGCTGTGTGTGTACTTGTACAGAGAACACTATAGAGGGAAAAACGGACAGTACTCACTGGTAATCATAAAATGGGGATGGTTTGGGGTTTTGGGGTGGGTGGGTGAATTTTAGAAACCCTTCCTGATGTCTCCTGATTTAGTTTGCTCCAGCATGGTCCAAACTCACTGGCTTGAGTTTGGATCCCAGCTGAGAGGCTCCTCGTGTGGGTTGTGCTGGGCTGTTCAGCATAGTCTTTGTTGACCTGATAGAGACCAATACAAGGTGTTATAGCAACACCTGGGCAGCTTTGAGTGCATGTACAAGGTTATTATTTCCTTGCATTTATCAGTTGTAATGACCTAGGTCAGGTGATTTATACCGTTTTGCTTCTCAGCTGATCTGAAATGCTCCAGCTGGTCACTGCTTGTTGTGCAACGTCCCATGTCCTCTCCACGTTCTCACTTATTTCAGCTTAATTCTACTTCAGAAGTAGCTTTTAAGGAGGTCACTGCACATGGCTCTAAATTGAGGTTTGCTTCCCATTTGTTAACTGATAAAGAGTTTTCCAGCTCAGAAATTCATGCCGCGTAATCGTCTTAACTTACAACCATAAATACATACTCTTGAGACAATGTATTCTTTGCATATTGATTAATGGACATGCTCTTTGTACATAGTCCCTACTTCTGTGCAGTGATTAGAAAATACATGATTGACATTGACATGGACATCTCTCTTGTTTACTGATGGGGATATATTAAAAGAACCAGCCAACCAACTAACAAAACACCAAACCCCTAAATTCATATACCAGACTTCTTTAGTGAATTACTATATTGCAGAATCTTGCACATCCTTTCTTGTATGTCCCTAATAATTTTGGCTGTATTCCTTCAACTTTCAATCCTATACCTATTGTTACATCTGTTTAAAGCCAAGTCATGAGAAAGTTCTCCAAACAATAGTCCTTTAATAGTCCGTCAACAGCAATGCCCATTTTATCCAACATTTAGCAGTCAAGCAGGGAAGTACCAGTAACTTAAGTACATGAAATGAATGCCTGCATGCTATTTCATTACAAGAAAAACAAAAGCCTAACTTTGCAAAATGTCAGCATCTGAATTGGTCGCACAAGTATTTTCTGTACATTAATGCTCCATGGATTTGATTTGACTTACGTGCCATGCCCCAGTGATGAGAGCAGGCAGGATGCAACACTTGCTTCTGGAATCTGTGCAGGAAAATAGAATGGAAGAAAAAATAATAAGTGTGAAAAGTGAAACCGTTTTACTCTTCCCCCTCCCTTCTCAGCATCAGCTTTTTCAGCCAAGTATAATGCTGGTGCTGGATCAGACTTTAAACCCCTCATTTAGCCATCATTTGTATTTCTGAAAACTATTATTTAACTATTATATGGAAAGCTGGCAGGATTATAATTTGAAATAGAAATGTATGTTGGTTCCTTGGCTTTATAATGACATGTTTATCTGCACCTCTAATGCTCTCATTGCCCAAGTCTGCACTTTTGGTTAATATGTTCGCCATGGAACAATTGTTTGCATCAAAATTGCACTAAAACAACAGCATTATGTTGTCTGTGTAATTTGTATTCTCTATACACACCCCTCCCCAAATGTTTTGCTTAAATCTGTTTGTGTTCAGCATGAAAAGTGCAGTAATGGTGGTGTACTCGGCGCATATTACTATGTAGCTTCAGCACCGTTAGGTCCTTACTGACACCAGTCTGTAGGTTAAGAACACTTCAATTGGTCTAATTTGCAACCTGATCAGAAACACTGACCTGGTTAGTCTTTAACAATGAATGTGTCTAATGATAACTTGTAGACACCCTTAGTGAAGGCAATGATGTGTATACAAGGAGTCATTTCCAGCTACGCAGCGTTAGGAGGTCTCAGGCTGCCTTATCTAGGATATCGCCTTGTCCTGCGTTTTTCTGCAGCGTGATGCTTTTGTCACTTCTAATGATACCTATCCGTCAAGCTGCATTGATTGAAATGAAGATAAATTGAATTGGTACAAACAGGAGTTAGATGACTCATTGATATAATTAGGCTGTCGGAATATCTTAAGTGTAACTTAACACGTTTTACTAATGTTAATTATATGGTCTTTTATATGGGAAACTTCAGTTAATTTTGTTCTCCACAAAAGGAGAATACAGCCATTTATTAATTGTGAGATGGCTGTTGGCTTTATAGAAGCCGTTTTCTAGAGAAGAGGAGGTATGTTTACTGAATTTCCTTTAAGCTGTCAAAAGCCTGAAATTGGTAACAGCTTAAAAGAATCTAAACTGTTAATAGCGTACATTTATAATTCATCTAATGTGATAGTTTATAACATGAGAGCCAAATGTAGAGTGTAATAAAACAAGATATTTATTGCAAATGGAAACGTGCTGAATAATGAAACAATACTAATTGCAGTTTAAACACTTTTGATAGAAGCTGTTTCTGAGAGGATGTTCCAAGCATAGGAGATGAGATATTCTTCATAATAAGGATGCGAAACCCATTCAGGATGTTTTCAGAAATACACATAGGCTGTACATCTATATCTCTTGGGTTTTCCCTTTTTTTTTCCTCTGGTTTTTTTTTTTTCCCCTCCCTGAAAATTCTGGGTTTTATCTTATGTCAGAATTGATCACAGGAGTCAGTTTAATTGGGAAATTCATTTAAAATAGTTTCTAATTGGCATCAGAGAGTTGAAAGTTCAGTACAAAGGTGAGATCTAAGCTTTCTAATTAGATTGAATGCAGTCTGACTTAAAGAATAGTCCTGATAATTACAGAATTTAATGCAAAATTATATTTTAATGAAAAATGGTGATTTTTACAATGGGAAGTCCTGCAATTCTCATTCAGTCTTTCATCTTACTTTTTAAAAAGGAGATAAATTGATTTGTGCATCTGTGTATAAATTTTACATTAAAACCCCACATGGTTTTATTAAATACTATTATCATTTAAGCTTTTCTGGATGAAGCTGATAGATCTGCAGTTTGGATGCAAAACCTTATTCCAGGCATGCTGAATTTTCTTACTCGAGTATAATTTTCTCTTGCATAGAAATTACATTGTGAACTCAAGTTTCCCCCCCCTCCCCTCCCATTCGGCCCCCCCCTTCCAAGTTGTTTGATGCGGCTGAAATTGAAGGCTGAAGTAGAAGGGGCCACTTAAGTAGTGAAGGGTTTTTCTTTGTAAATAATAGATCAAGAGCACCGTAGCTGTATCTAATGGAGCCGTATGCAGCCTCCGTTCCAAGGACAGCGCGGGGTTTAAAAAAACATAACCATAGTTCATCCCCATCGCTAACCTGTGGTCAGTTTGGCTGCTGCTGTTGGCCAGTCACATGTTTTAATTCATCAGGCATGGGTTTTTTTTAATAAACCTCTGATAATAACACATGAATAGCTGGGATGATCGCTGGGATTTCTGGACTGAAATGACAAGGGAAAATAAAATGGAAGAGGTGTTCTGTAAAATCAGTTTCTTCTTTTCAAACCCAGGGGTTTACCTGAACACTGATAAACTTTTCCTTATGAACATCAAAGTTAAGGTGTGCTTTTGCAGAAGCTGAACTAGCTGCTCTCCAGATTCCTTCTCCTCCTTATATTTTAATCTGATAAATATATTTCAAAGTCTGCATCTGTTTGCTTCTTTGAGTTAAACTTATTTAAACAGGGGAAAGAAGCTCATTCCCTGGCATGCAGTGCAGAATTTCAGGATTTAGGAGAAATAATTTAGCGTTCCATTTGGAGAAAATATTTTACACTTAACGGATGTGACCCTTTTCTTTCTTTTTAGTCAGATGTCCTTAGCTCTATTCTTTCAAGTGGATGCAATATCCATTACAAAATAAATGTCATTGGCAAAGATGAGACGATTCTTGTTAGAAATACGAATTTTAGAAACAAAGTAAAAGCATGTTCCCTGCCCACAGGCCAGCAGACTTGTGTGAATGCAGTCAGAGTCTCGGAAGTCCCTGCTCAGGCAGAACTCCCATTTGCAGCTGATTACCCGGATTGGGCCCTAACTGAAAAGTCATTCCTAGAAATTTCAAAGGCAAAACAACATTAAAAAAAGCTGATGCAGGACAAATCCATTCTGTATTACACTCCCTTCGGTGCTTAAAGCAGTGTGTAGCAGTGTCTGTTTCTTGAATGACACGGGTGTATTTTCTTGTAAAATAATTCAGCTTTCTTGTGCCACTCATTTCTTTGCTTTATGAAATCTTGTAAACTCAGAAGAAGAGGGGGTTTTAGTGATTTTTGCAGGGTTTGCATTCAAACCCAAACACGACTATTCGCTGAGAATTTTTACATAATTATCTTCTGAAGATTTATAGCTTGCCTAGAAATTTTTTTGTATTGTTAAATGCACATTGATTTAT
>NW_009941076.1:2500-5000 GCF_000696875.1 Nestor notabilis | reverse complement strand
TTCTTTGCTTAGTCGGAAGCACAGAACTGAGCCACATCTTTCAGTTTAAGTAAACACAAATGGCTGCATCCTAGCTCCTGAAAATTTAATAGATAGTGGATTTTTCGGGTGATTTAAGGTGCTTTAAACCATTATGCACCAAATAAGATACCTTAGTAAATTCTGTTTCTGAAAAGACAGAAAAGAAAAAAGCCTAAGTGCAGTATTCAGGAGGAGGAGGAGGAGGATAGCTGTGTGTTCGCACATAGCCCGGGTAAGCTAATTGAGCATTTGTGTGATTCTTCCATCAGAAATGCAGTCGGGAAACTTCTGTAACAGGTTTAGTGAGAAACTCCCTTGCTGAAAATGGGATTATTGATGTTTGCAGATAAAAGTTTATTAAAACGGTTGAATACTTGTTGACAAATTCAGGTGAAGATTCAAAAAGATGTTTATAAAAATTATCATTAATGAGGAAATAATCAATTTCTATTGCAGGAAAACATTCTCATCTGGTGCATTTGCTTAAAATGTACATTTGAATTACTGTAGATGGAATTGCTGTTCTTAGTTCTGCAGGTTGTTGTATGTTCATCCCTAAACATGAAATCTCTTTTTTTTTACCATTCCTAAATCCAGAGAAACCTTATTGTTAGTTGATGCCATTTCAGAGATGCAGGTGTATTTAAAATAATCTGTGCAACCACGCTGCAAGGATTTGTAGAATGATCATGGGAAAGAAATCGGGAGAGAATGAATGACAAAGAACGGGAAAAAGGGATATATAAAGCGTGGAGGTGGCTTTTCTTTAATAATGCATACGTAGCAATAGGGGACTTTGGATGGAATTCTTTCAGCTCTCTTAAACCCAATCTAAGGTTAATTTATAATAAATAATTACAGTTTTAGCAGCAAAATGAGTCCTTGTGAAGCTGAGAGGGAAAGGCAGTAATACAGTTTTAAAAGCTGAACGTGCTCATAGTTTCTGTTGCAAGTGTAATAGCTACGACTATATTTTTTTTGTAGCTCAGACATCGGCACCGAAAGAAGCATAAATTCATATAATTAATTTTGCCATTGTAAAAATCATTTGCTAAAATTTGCATTATTAACATTATCAAGTCGCTGGTTGGTGAGACATCAGACATGACGAGTGAGAAGGGCAGCTTAGGGAGAATTGGGCTTTAAACCCTCAGCAGATCGGAGTTAGGATCAAAGGCGCTTGTTTTATGTGGCTGTGTGACACTTTGAAGTCTTGACTGCACCTACAGCACTCATTTCATCAGGTTCACTGGTGTCTTAATAGCAGATCAATAAGTTTCAAAGTCGGAGAGTTAATTTGATACTAGTGCTGATGTGGTCGTGCTGGGGAAGCAGAGAGAGGCAGGCAGAGAAAGCAAGCCTATTAACCATCCTGATAGGGAGAGGTGTGTACCGATGTTGATGGGTACCTGTAAAAATCCAAACTGCAAATATTGACCTTCAATTTGAATGCTCCACGTACTAAAGGCATCGAGGTGTTTACATTATTGAAAGAGATTGTATGCACTAGAGGTTGTTGTGCTAGCACTGTTTTCCAGCCAAGCAATGCGAAGTTGGAAGAAAGTTCCCCCAGTACTGAGGATAAACGCGCACTCCTAAAGCCCCTAAAGCATCACATCCTTTGGTGATATTTCCTGCATCAAGCTTCCTACCTCCGCCCCCACCCCATGTAAAAATAAGGACATATATATAGGGGGGGAAAGGGGAAGAGAGGGAGAGAGAAAACACAGTGGGCAGCACGTTATAATAGCTGTTCATTTCTTTTTCTCATCCGTTGCCAGCTTGTTTGCTTTCCTGCTGTAATGCAAATAGTTCACAAGAAAATGGATGTATTTTTAGATGAAGTGGGGTCAGTGACACTTTGTTTTCCTACCGGGTATATTTAAGTATAAATCTATATATTAACCATTGTCCTCCAATGCCACTTTTTACCAGTCCTGTGATGATGAAACTCATCGGTCCTTTTCCAGCTCTTGGTATAAGCCCTTGCTTGCGTTTCCAGGGCAGAATTTCATCTCTTTTCCAGTAAATTTGGCCGTGTTAAAACCCGCTTCTCCCGAATTCTTCGTGCCGCTTCTTCTCCATCAGTGAATCACAAACCCAGGGATTATTTATTCAGTTTATTCAGTTTATTTGGGTGCCATACAGCTCCACGTAACACAAAAAATAAAGAAGAAAGAAGGAAAAACCACCTCTGTGGCATGTAAACATACTGGAGTCGAGTAGCTACTTAAAGAGCAGCAAAACTCTGCTAAAGCAGTGCAGGACTTTCTTTTCTGTTTGTTATTTTTAGGCCTTTTTTCCCCTTCTCTTAGGATGGCGTAATAGTGGGGAACGAGGGGTAAATATGGTTGATGCAAACCATGCAAATTGTGTGCACAGACATAGAGACGCTGAAGCCCCCCCTAAAAGAGAAACCCTTTTTTATTTTCATAAGAACTTTGCCATCTGTATGTACAGCAGAGGTTCCCTGGCACCA
>NW_009941075.1:48801-72997 GCF_000696875.1 Nestor notabilis | reverse complement strand
GGCCCTCTAAGTGGGAGAGGGTAGGGGTGGGCTCTTGTGGTGCTGCTGCTTTTTCCAGGACGCTAGGGTGAGGTAGGGTCCTGTCAGGGCAGGAGTGCGCTGCCAGGCTCCCTCCCCGGTGCGGCCCGTGAGGGGTTTGGGTGTGGAGCTTGAGCTTGGCGGCACCTGGTTCCTGTTGCTGTCATCTGAAGGTGGGGTGCGGTGTGCTCTCCTCTTCTCTCGGGGATGGCTCGGTTTGTCCCGCTTTGCTTTCCTCGGGTGGCATTAGCAGGACGGGTGGGGGCGGGAATCCATGGTGTGGTGACAGCGCGCCTTCCTGGAGACGCTCTAAAGCGACACTAGAATGTCAGTTGAAAATGCCGAAAGTAGAGGGATTTGTATATTTTATTAGTGCTTAAATGCTTGCAAACAACGTGGAGGCATACGCAGATTTACTCCAATATGCATACTACGAAGTATATTGGAGTAGAAGTACGAGGCTTGCATCATTTTGCATCCTTTCTGTGCTTAGATGTGCTATGCAGAAATCCTTGATTTTGAATTAGTGACTCGTTATATTACTATAAAAGCTATATTTTGATCTAGTATCTTTGTTATTAAGATAAGTGTAAAAGCATTTACAGATCCTTTGTCTGTTGTAGAACCACTTCTGCAGTTTTTTACTCATTTGGATTTGCTTAAAACAGTAAAATTATGCTTTTGTTCACTCAACCCACTCACACAGTTTTTCCTACCTCTGTTTTAAGTCTTCATAATGAAGTGGCTATTTTTTTCCACGTTTTGTTATTGTTGACTTTGTTGTCTAAATTTAATTGAGTTGGTTATGTGCCAAACTTTCTGTAGAATTTGTGTCTTTAAAAGATCCACCAATTTTTCAGCAGTGTACAAAAAGACTGGGGAAGAATTGATAATGTACATACTTTACAGGGGTTTTTTGACCATCACACTTGTACTTACTTTGCTTTGCATTTTATAATAATCCTACTAAATATTTTAATAAATCTGTATTTTGAATCCTACAGCTGTATGTAGAAAGATATATAAAGCTTATATACTCCTCTAAGTTTTGTAGTATGTCAATATATAAGCTGTTGAAAAGTAAAAGACAGATGCTGTGTTGGTACTCTCCTTGCTATTTTTGGTCTCACAGTTGGGTCTGTATCTGTGCAGAATTATATAGCAAGGTCAGATAATCCCATTTTCAGTGCCTAACATTTCTTTCAAAGCAGTTCCTTCAAACAGTGTCAGAACTAGCTTAGGAATGGATGCTTTCACCATATCATAGTTCTGTCTGTTTTAAATCAAGCCATTTAGTATTGAAACTGTGTTAAGTGACATAAACGTGGCAATATAAATGTGGGGGGTTTATTATTGTTAAGACTTTTTGGAATTCTGGTTTTGGTAAGCTAGTGTAGTTCCTTTAATGATAGCTTCTTTAAAGGAAAGCTGCAATCTTAAATCAGCAACAAAAAAAAAAAAAACCCGCATGAAACAAACAAAAAACCCAACCAACCAAAAAAAAATCCACAAGAAACCAAACAACCAAATTAAGACAAAACAGTGGTATGCTTTCTGTTGTTCAGGGTTCCAGCCATGTCTGACAAAAGTGAACTGAAGGCGGAGTTGGAGCGCAAGAAGCAACGATTAGCTCAAATCAGAGAGGAGAAGAAAAGAAAGGAGGAGGAAAGAAAGAAGAAAGAAGTAAGAAATAATTTTCTTTTTGAAATTTGCTTGTTAACTTGCCCAAAATTTAAGGGTAGGTTCACTTAAAAATCATTTGCTACATGTTATTCAGGGAGTGAACGATTGGGGTAATGATCTGTTTGATGATCAACCGTAACACTTCCGTTTTCTGATAAGAGCAAACACCTACTGTTTTCTTTAGAATTATCCATGTGGTAACTTAGATTTAAATTTATTTTTTAATCCAACGCTTGGATAAGGTTTTCATTTCTAGAACTACTTGTGCATGAGGGATATCATTAATCACTGTAAAGTGTTGCACAAAAGCTTTGCTTAATGAGTTTCAAAGGTGTTAGAGAACATATTTCTGAAGTGCAGTTCCAAGGTCGTCCATAGGAATTGCCTGACCATTGGTATTATTATTCTATAAACAATGTGCTAAATTCTTCTGCTCTTTGACTTGTCTTTAGTCTGAATTTTAAAATCAGAGCAACACTCAGGATGTATATGCTACTTGTGTGTTGGACTTGATTTGTTAACAATCTTCTGGCTTTCCCTCTGCTAAAGTATGTGACAATCAGTGATTTATTACTCTGTTTCTCCTGAATGCAGATTATGCCTTGTAAAAGAACTTTTGCTGGAATATTTTGGTGATTTGGGATACTTTTTCAAGACTTCTTTGTGTTTTGGTTATGATCTTATGTGTTCTACATCAGCACATGACTGAAGACTGGGCAGCTGCCAGCTACATGACTCAGACAAAATGGAGAGAGAAATATCTGAAGCTATGTTCAGCTGATCTTGAAACAATGTATTGCCTCTGAGATTCCACATGTGATGCAATAGCTTATCACAATCATCACTTTTACATCTTGCACGTATTTTCTTAATTGCTATGCACTTTAGTATGTGCTCTATCTAGCCAAGTGTCCTCCTACTTCCTTGACCAAAGAGGGGAGCCTCTTTACTGTCATTCTAACTCTACGATGTTTTCTTTGACACTGTTATTGTCATTTCAAAATCAGGACAATATGACTGTGTCTTTTAAATACTTTTAGACACAGGTACAGGATACATTTTCTTTCAATCTTTTAATTTTACAATGTTTGGCATTAGTGCGAAAGAGGTATTTTTGATCTTACGAAGTGTCAGTCATTCTGTCAAATGGGAAGACGCCTTTTGCATGTTATGTATGCCTTTTAAAGACAGTACCAAAGCTGCAGAATTCTGTCATTCCTGTCTGTTGCTTACTCTTACCTACAGAAAGGACCATCAGAATTATTAGAGTCAAATATCTAACTTGTATGATGATAGATTTCACTAGTATAAAAAAAAACCCATGAGATTTCAAAAAAGAAATGAGTATCTGTTAAATATTTCTTAAATGCTTTAATGTAATTATTAAATATCTGTTAAATGCTGTAACTTAATTATTGAATTATTTATAGACTGATCAGAAGAAAGAAGTTCTTCCTATACAAGAAGAATCTGATCTTGAAAAGAAAAGAAGAGAAGCTGAAGCATTACTTCAGAGCATGGGGTTGACACCTGAGTCTCCTGTTGGTAGGAATGTTAATATTTATTTGAGATAAATGTTTGGAGTTTTTTGGGGGTTGGGTTTTTTGGGTGTGGTTTTGGGGGGTGGTTGGTGGTTTGGTTTTGTTAGGATTGTGGTATTTATACAACTAGCATGAAAATTCTCTTGCCTTTTTTTTGGGGGTATACATGTCTGGGTTTTGTCCTGCAGGATCACTGTTATAAATCTTGAGTGATGTGCTTCAGTACACATTACTGTTCTGTAAAATACATGTTTTACACTTTGTGGATTATTTGGAGTCTTTTAAAATGTAGAAGCATGTATTTGTTGCTCTATTTTATTTTTTAATTTTATTTTCCCTGCATGTTATTCATCTGTATTTTTTCCTTTCTCTTTTTCATCATACCAAATTTTAATTATGATATTTTTGTGCACACTTGGCTTATTTCCTTTCTGCCTTTTTTGCACCCTAATTTTCCTTTCCTCAACCGGACTTCGATGGACTAATAGCAAGGCTAAATATCATCCTTGGTAGTTAAGTTTTATGGTTCATATCTCTGCTGCTCTTGGTTGGGTTAGCATATTGGATGCTGTGCCACTCTTGGATGGGTTGTTGCTTTTTTCCTTACATAGCCACATATTTCTGGAAGAGGAAATTGAAGAGGGTGATAATTCACTTCCACTTTTTGCCTCTAGCTCTCAAATCTAAGGGGTTTAAAACTTATTTTTCAGTTTGGCTCAATGATGAGTGTCTATTTGAACTCAGTTTGCAAATAAAAATAATAATTTGTTACAGATATGGTATATCTGTGACTGTATCTTCATAATTGCTTTTGCATAGTCCTCAAGTGTTCAAAAGTGAATGTGGTTTAAAAAGCATTATAGCTGCTCCCATTCTAACAACCACTGCAGTCATTTGTAGTAGCTTGAACTGTTCTCATGGTTTAGAGACTGCATTTGGGCTATGTTAGGACTAATGTACAGCGCTTTAAGTCATCAGGTCTTACCTGCTAGAGATTTTGTTTGTCAGACTGATAGTTAAACACTTTCTTGTGTGAGGTTGTGCTCAGGCAGCTGATGAGGCTCATTCAAAAATGGATGTGATTTTTGGTAGTGCCTTTTAAAATCTGTGAGGGAGAATCTAAAAACCACAGGATAGTCAAGTCATTGCATAGACTTAGCATACTGACATTAAAAGCTCTTTGAAGTGCTGGCGTGTAAGACTGGGAGTATTGTGTTTAATTCCATTGAGCGTCAACTTAACCATACATTATAACATACGTAGATTTGCAGGGAATTCATTCTGTTTTCTTTCAAGATACCCAGATCCAATATGGATCCTAAATCAAGTTAAAATGTCCTACTTGGTAGTCACAGTAGGATGCCTAGGCTTGGGCTTGTTCTGCTGACTGGATACTGGCCAAGTATGATAGTACAGAGATTGTATGCCTGAACTGAAGCTAACTCACAGCTGACCAGCTTGGTGTGCAGTTAACTTGAGTTCATGGTGTTGGTGTAGGTGGATAGCTTGAGATTAGATTCCTTCATAGCAATTTGTATTAAAAATTCCAAACACAATTCCTGTCCTGTTAACTGCTGGTGTGACGTAGCTCTCTTATGGGAGAGGGGGACTTAACAATGTCAGTATGCTTTTAATATCTGCCATAGTCCTTATATAAGAAGCCATAAGTTAGTGAACCAAAATCCATTTCCATCCTTCGTTGGGGTAGGTGGAATTTTACTTGGTCTTTTTGTAAGACTGTTGATCTTTAAATAGGTTTCACCTCACTAATGCTTTTCTTCAAAACGGTTTACCCCACGAGAGGGCACTGTAGCACCAAAACTAAGTTACTTGATTCTTTTGGCCGTTCTGCCTGACTTCTGTAAACGGTAACAAGATATGTTTCTAATGTCACTTGAATTAAGAGAGGTTGACATTAAAATGTCGTC
Organism: Nestor notabilis; assembly: GCF_000696875.1. NCBI lineage: Eukaryota > Metazoa > Chordata > Aves > Psittaciformes > Psittacidae > Nestor > Nestor notabilis. The sequence continues at coordinate 67,827 of NW_009941075.1, read as the reverse complement.
GTTTCTGATAATGCACAAAAATAATGTGGGAATATAAAGGCCTGTCGGCATTTCCTTTAGTATAAGTTATTTGGTAGTGGTGATGATGCATTGAAGAAAATATATATATACACATTCATATATACACCCATATTTATATAAATAAACGTATAAAGTCTAACTATGTCTAAGAATAAATTTATTAAGTATAATTCTACATAAAAGTCTCTCTTGTAGGAGGAATGAATTTTCAGTAAATTAAAGAATTCACTGTGATTTTGTAAATTTTTAGGGTAGATTTTTTTTGTCAATCAGAGTCATGTCTCTGTTTTGGGATGGGATGGAAATGTGCTTCAGAATTCACAATGTACATGTGATTTTTGGAAATTCTCTAGAAATATTGCAGATCTAAATTCAGAATTCTCCCTTGCCTGACCCATAACAGAGCGGTTACCAATTTTTATACAGAACTTGTGTTTGGTTGATTAAAGGTGCATTTTAAGGGTTGCTGAGGAGTAAATGTGTTCTATGAACAGTTTTATTAAATAATGAGTTTCACTATTTCTAAAAAGAAAAGTTGGAAGAAATAACAAAATAGCTTTGTGTTTGCATCAGATTGCATTATATCATTCAGTATTATGTATCGGGACCAAAAAGCATGTTGCTTTTTAAATGGTAATTGCAGTCTTCATCTACATGCTGAAAATGAACTGACTGTCAGGAAAAAGTTTTAATATAATACTACTACATTTTTTTGTCAAGTAAAAAGAAAGAAAACACTGGAAACTTTGTTGTAACACACAGGATTTATGTTGATTTGATTTAAACTAGAACAATAGTAACAGTGTGCTATGTGATAAAGCCAGTTCTTTTGTACCACACTTCGGTGATTATATATTTAGAAGCAACATTACCAATTAAATTCATTCAGTGGCTAATTTGTAAGAAAAACTGATGTCAAAGCTGTATTAATAACTATCTTTCATTTATGTTTAAGCAACATAATTTAGTGGAAATTGCCCTTGGAAAATTGTTGCCATCATTTGTCAGAAGTGCAGTTTGAAAATATATTTTCAATTCATTTTCTCTTAACTGTCTTTCCCTCCATGTCTTTTTTTATGCTCAAAGTGCATAAATGCCAAACAACTGCATGAAAGTCCAGCATGAATTGTTAACATTGTCTTTTCCCCTCTCTTTCTACTGTTCATTTTCATCCATGTATATTTTGTTTGCCATCACTTTTTTTTTTTTTTAATACTTCATGTTAAATTAATTTGAAAACATCCTAAGCTGTGCAACCTCTGCGAATAGTAACAGCGGATACCTGTCTGTTTCACTATTTAGTCCCTCCTCCTACCTCTCCGTCTTCCAAATCTGTGAGTACACCAAGTGAGGCTGGAAGCCAGGACTCTGGTGATGGCGCTGTTGGATCTAGGTACGTCACTTTCCTTGTCGTATTCCTTTCCTTAGTACTCAAATTCTGAATAATTAAGCTTTAGAAGAAATCAAGGTTAATTACTTGATTATAATAACATGAGGTTACAGTGTTGAATCTGTGAACAGTAACTTTTACACAAGTCCTTTAAAATTTGAAATGCAACTACACTTGCTAATTTGAAATTGCCTGCATTAATGTGAAGTTTAAGCTTCCAAGTTAAAAGTGAGATGGGTCTGTCATGTAATGTTCTTATAAGCATGAATGTCTCAGGACAGTAGAAAATTGGAAAAGTCCAACTTCTGGGCTCTTCCCAGCTTTTTCTAAAGGAGAGTGTGTATGAATGATAGGCTGTTTCTTTTTTCCCTCTATTCTAGTTGGTCTAATAAAAGATACTGTCTACACACATTGCATTGCTTTTGATTTTAATTTCCCTACCCCTTACTCGGAACACTATTTCTCGTTATTTCACTTTGTAGTCATTGTTGTAACACAACTATACCACTCACAATCTCTCCCAAATGGCCAAAACACAGCACTGTATTAGTACAGCCACAGGACTATGGGTTTGGGTTTGTTTGTTGGTTTTTTTTTTCAGTTCCAGTACTTGCTACATCTATTTGACCAATTTTTTTGTGCAGTTTGAGTTTTACCTGCTCTAAGGAGTCAGATAAATATTTCCGTTCAACTAATTCAAAGTGGTGATATGGTGGTAAGGTGGTACACACTACTTCCAAATGGTATTTCTGTTGTTCTCCTGCACGGTCTGTGAATGAGAGCAGTTTTTGCCTATTAATATTGGTAATTTATATTTTCTCAGCCAATTCAGTTAACTTACTTAAAATTTACCGAGTGTGCATTGGGGTGAAGTTTATTAAAGCACAGTAACTAAAGCAGTTATCAGTTACTTCTCTGTTTATATGAGTAGTTGTTTTGGAGAAAGACTAAATACTTACACTGCTTTGAAACCTCTTTTAAAGAGACTACAGTTACATCTTGTAAGAGTGCGGATTATGCACACATAATTCTATACAACCTTAATCTGAAAACATCCAAGAGTTTAATGGCCTGAGCAAAGGTTACAAGGTGCATATTTTTAAGTTAAAATAGAGAGAATACTTTAGTCAGCAGATAGCAACCTAAGCTTTTTTTTTTTAATCATTTTAACAGTGCCCAGGTATGATCTTGTGCAAAGGTTATTCACTATGCAATTGAAGTTCACCTGTCATGTTAATAAAAAAGCAACATAATTGTTCCTTAACTAACAAGCAGATTTTAAATTGTTTGAAATCTGTGATTATTGCTTATTAAATTGTCATTTCATATTTAAATTCACTGTTTAGAAGAAAAAAATGCTTTATGATTATTTTTTTATAAAATAAAGAAAATCTTTCCATTCACACATGAATTCAATATGAAACAATATGTATAGGCCAAATATCTTGAATTGAACACCTTATTATGTACACTTCATAGGTGTGCTGTGCTCTCTGATTGTGTGTTCCTCAAGCTTAGTAACGTTATGTTTTAGGCATACATTTTCTTATGAAGACTTGAGGAAACTTGTAAGCCTCTATAGCTTCATGCATTTGCAAAGTTTAAAATTAAATTTGCCTATTGACAATTTCCCAGATGTGGAATCATAAAAAGATTGTGGTCTTGAAGGTGTGGAGGTCTGAATGTATAGCTAAATTGAAGGTGATATAGAGTCACTGTTAAAGTCCTTTTGCTTATTTTCTGACCACTAGATAACATTCTTCCCCTGAAGAACCTGAAAGTTAATGAGAAAAGTTGGAATGTGTGATATCCGTTAGCATTATACCTGGTATTTCACAGGTGACTTTCATGTCAATATGTGTTATAACACCCAAGCTGTTCCGCTATGCTTGATAATCTTAAAAAATTCTTCATATTAGTGCATTATTTCAGGTTTGGTTATTTTCTCTGGGCTGTAGCCATTTGTTCTCTTGTCATGCTGCAGCTATATTTTACAAAGATGATCTCCTTTGTTAGTGTAGTCTTGTCTCGTCTATGGTTTTGAATCTTGCCAGTAATTTGTTTAGTGATTAGTAGAGCAGTGTTCAGACTGTATTCCTGCTACTACTTCCATCTGTCTTGCTTTATTTTAATGAATTTTGGTACCCAGTTTGATGCTGTTCTTTCTCTCTTTTCCTCAGTTAAGAATATACATTTAAAACTGGAAATTAGTACAGTTGGTTTAGGTTAGATGGATGCTTCATAGAATTATTGTAAATGCAGAAAATCCTTTCTAGAGATACAGCCTGGATACAGAGAAGCTAGGGCATATATGAAAGAGTAGGAACTTCCGTTCACTGAAGCTTGTAGACAAATCCATTTAACTTAAGACGTAACAAACATGGAAAGCAAAAGGAACAGTACATAATTTTGGTACACATAGAATAGATGAATTTTACCTGGGAATGTTACCTTTATTTTAAAAGGATATCTCTGAGAAACATTTAACTGTATAACCTGTACTGCTTGTTGACTTAAATTATTTTAAAAGGCAGACTATCCCTAGTACCACCAAAGCAACTGTTGCAAGTTAAAGAAGTACTTTGAAAGCATGAAAGCTATCTCAGCAAGGGCTGTATATTAAGCAGGCACAAAATTTGGAGCGTTTTAAATTCATAGTCTTTTCCTCAAGTTTCTCTTAAGTGGGTTTGAAAAAGTTGAGAAAATGTTTGTCAAATACTGCGCAGCATTTGGATCTGTAGATAAGTAGTCCTTTGCAGAAGCAACGTGAAGGTTGGAGTAGTTGTTTGGTGTTTTGGTTTGGGTTTTTTTGGTTGTTTTTTTTTATATATGACGGAACAACACATAAGCAATATCCAGCTTGAAATCTCAGACACCAGATTAAACTCCAAGCTTAAACCTATTTGGTCAAGAAAAATAGTAGAGACCTAAAGAATAAGTATACCCAAAGTAATTAACTTTATGTTAAATAGAGTGTTTTCTGATGCACAAAAGATACGGAAGGGTATTACAGATTTAGGTACTAAGCTGTTGTCGTGGATGTAGTAGCAGTTTTGTAGAATTATTTGCCAAATATGAAGACATGGATTTGTGATTCTTAATTAAACTGTGACTAAGTATTTTAATGCATACTTCCTACAAGGACAAGGTAGTGCATGGTACACCCATAGTTCTATGGCGTTGCCTGTATGCTTTTGAGATCAACTTTATCTTTGGAATTCTGCACTTGGTTTATAAGAACATTACCATGTATGGGAATGAAATGTAGAATTACATTTTATTGACTAATCATAGCAAAATATTATGTATTTTTTTATTTGTTATAAACCATTATTTTTAGAAAAATATAATAGCATCTAAGCACTTCAGAAAACCCATGTGTTCATCTGTTAATCTCTCACAGAATCTTGTTTTTAAAATCTCTCTAAGCCTGATAGCAGGCAGTAGACTAAATGAAAATGTGTGGAGAAGGGATGAAGGCTAAAAATGAAGAGGGAGGGAAGACTTATTTCCCCCTCCATATTTCTTCTGATCAAAAGTGACTCGAAATGGATCTGTTCTGTTCATTACAATACATGACTTTGAAACGTATTAGTAATACAAAGCCCACTATTTCTAAGTGATTTAAATACCTTAAATGGAGTTGGCTCTAAATCAGATGACACTTACAAGCCCAAGGCAGTGCTTAACCCATAATTACTGCGGTGTCACATCTTGGAAACTCTAGCACTTCTCTATCCCAGTGGAAGTACATTTTTGCCCTGCTACCACAAGGCTTATGTGTTGATTCATTTCCTTTACCAATATGACAGTTTCCTCCACATATTTACTGCTCTGGGCAATATTGCATTACATTAACAAATCTGCCTTCCTATGACATGAACAAATCTGAACAGATTCTAAAAGGAATTCAGAGAAAGTTTTTAATGGTTCTTGTCAGTATTAAAAATATTTTTTATTTGGCTCTCATAAATGCTACATGTGTTTGCAGATCTTCAACTTCCAATCTTTTTAAAATAATTTATTTCTTTTCTAATAGCTCTGAATTCTGTGTTTGCTTTTTAACTTTTGTATTTACTGCATGTGTTATTGCACTGAATGTTTGCTGAATTTCCCTTAACTGATGTTACATTGCTTTGTTTCTTGTGAACAATGAAATAACTATAAGCTTACTGTAACTCTAGCATTTCATAGTGTGTATTTGCTTCACTAATCTCTGGCCTTTTTTGCTAATGCTGCATGATTGTTCAACCTGGGGTATCAGGACGCTGCATTGGGATACTGATCCATCAGTTCTTCAGCTCCACTCTGATTCCGATCTGGGGTATTGCATAGATTTCTTATATTCCCTCTTTCTTGTACTTATGGCTAATAAGACCTTTTTTTTTTTTCTTTAAGACTTAAGTTGTTGTGAAAAGACTGTTCTGTAAGTAACAGAAATTCACTATCCCTAAACCTAGTGCAGTTTGCTTGCACTGGGAAAGTTTTACTTAATATACGTAAGATGCATATTTCTAATAACAGAACTTACTTATTTGTGCCTTTCTTGAGTCTGTCTTTGGTAAAATATAAACTTGAAGGTGTAATTTCTTTAAAATAAAAAACCCTTAGAATAACTGTATTTTCAAAACAGAGTAGCTCCCATTTTTTCTTATGTTTATAAAAGCTGCAGCACATTATAAGCACTTACTAAAACCTATATTGTGCTAGAAGAATTATGATTCTGCCCATCAAAACATTTCAAAAGGGGTTACTCTTCTTTTCATTTGCGTTTATCTAAGGAGAGGGATGGATAATAAGAAATTATATTTCATATAGGTAAATTGGTTTTGGAACATTGCAGCATTACTACAATGCATACTGAAATTAGCTTTTATAGGAAACTACAGTGACTGAATTAATGTGTGGGTTTTGGAAGTTTATAGGATCTTCCATAAGCTAAAGTCAGAAAGCTCAGACATTTTCAGTGTCTTAGATTCTGAAGTAATGTTTTACAGTTAAATCACTTGTCAGTATGTGAGACTCGGATCAGATTTGCAGTTCTGCATTCAAAATAGTATCTTAGATGAAGACAGAAATGGGCAGCAAAGTTAAAAGGACTGAAAAATGCTTTTTCCTTCAGAATGCCTAAGCTGTTTTTTAAGCTTTAGAATCCTAGGACTGTTTCTGTACAAATGTGACTCGTAAGCAGATCTGTGCCACTGACAATAGGGATGTCATACATGTAGCAGTATCCTAGTCAATCACAAAGAACAAAACTTTAAAATTACATCCTGTAAGCCAGATATTTATATATATGCACATCTTCCTTTTTGTTGCAGATGTATAAATAGCTGCTGATTTTAAATAATAATGATAAAATATTAGTCATAGTTACGTGACTTCTTCAGAGTTAAATTTCCACTGGATTTTGGCTAAGCAGTGCTGTGACATGGTGACTTGGGTATTCTTTTAGGCAAAATGTGAATTGATTCATAAATGTTGAATGTTTTTTCTGATTTCTCTATTAACTTCATTTAGACGTGGACCTGTTAAGCTTGGAATGGCCAAAATTACACAAGTTGACTTTCCTCCTCGAGAAGTTGTTACATATACAAAGGAGACGCAAACACCTGTTATGACTCAGCCAAAGGAAGGTGAATACTGTTTTCCTGAGGGCCATCATCATTTTATGTATGCCTACTTCACAAAAGTCACTTACAGGTGCTTTTTCATCATTTCAGTGTCAAGGGTCGTCTTAAGGTCTGTCTTAAAGCTACCTAAACGCATTCATAATGGCTAACTTATTATTACCTAAGTTAATTTTTCTTTTATTACAATAATAACAGAATTAGAACCAGCACTTGTGATTTTGAAGCTTAAGAAGGTAAATAAAAGGTTGATATGCAAGACAATTGATATAAATTCTATTACTAAATTTATCTAAGTCTTGCTTAAGTGTTACTGTCATTCTGCATATTGTTTAACATTACTTTTATTACTAATACGTGGTATTTTCTCACTCCTAGTAAATGTTCAGATAAGACAGAGTTGCTTAATTAGCTGATATGATAAATAAGTGGGATATATCCTTCAGTTATGACATCCCTAAGAATCCACACATAAGTTACTTGAAGGTAACTCAGCAGTCAACCCCACACACTTTTTAAGAATTTGAATTTTTATACTTGGAACTTACACACTGAGTTTTAAAAGAAGAAACTAATGTCTTTATTAAACTGTGCCATTTCTGTTCTCAGCAACTGAACACAAGCTTTCTTTCAGTCATGACTTGTTTGCTTTTTGGAAAAGAAATTTTTCCAAAGAAAATGTAGCTGGATAATAAATTTAGTTTTAATGTTGAAACACCTGAATTTCGCTGCAGATAACAAAACTAATCTTGACCTAGTTTGTATGTAGTTTTACAACAAAATGTCTTAGTTATTTAATATGACTGACTTTGAGTATGTGTCTTTGCTAGCAGTTCTAGGACTTAATTCTGCATTCGTAAGTTTTCATTTTCCTACTCTTTAGTATGTGAACTTTTGGGTGTTTATACAAGGAGATAAAAGCACTTCTTAAAACATGAAGATTCAACTGGAATCATATGCTGTTTTTTCCAGAAAGCTGTATAATTTACTTGAAAGTGTAATGCAAGTGATGCGGAGTGTGAAGTGGAATACAAGTGAGGCAGAGTTCTTGCTCCAGTCTACATCAATATGCTGCTCTTGTCTGGGGTGTGTCTTGAGGTCACTTTGCAAGTTTAGCTATATGCAAATGACACTATGAAAGAGTTGGCAGGCAAAGGGGAGGAAGGAAGAGAAAGTAAATTGCAACAACACTCTGTTGAGAAGTTTCTTTTGTTACCTATGGATATCCAGTATAAGGGATTGGTGTGTCTTCAGAGCACAAACCAGATGTTTTAAACTTCGTTATTCAGTGAGCCAGAAAAGCAGAGGTTCTGCTTTTTCTCCAACTGTGCTTCATTTCCATTCTTCATTTTATCTGTATCCATGCACAGATGATAAGCATTTGGGGTTTTCCTGCTTTCATTTTTCCCATGCCCTTACCTTTACCTTTCTCTATTCCCTCAGGACTTTTTCCTCCTCTCTATCTATGGGATCTGAAGACTTAGTTCATAATTTATGTGCTTGAAGAGTTTTACTACTGCTGCCTGCTGTCAGTGGAAATTGCCTGGGATTGTATGGTCTTAGTTTCATACTCCTTAGATAGACTGTAGTTGAGGTTTACTGGAGTGGAGTGGGAAAGATGGGTCATCTACATTTCTGCATTGACCAGAAAGCTCTCTCAATATAGATGTTGTGTCCTGATCCATTCCACCTTAAAAATAATACTGTTTTCTTGAGGGCTGTCATCATTTTATGTATATGTTCTTCACAAAAGTAACTTAAAGATGCTTTTTCATCATTTCAGTGTCAAGGGTCTTCTTAAGGTCTGTCTTAAAGCTACCTAAATACATTAATAATTAATCTCTGTGTTCACAATTTATGATGACAGCTGAACTGGGACATAGGTTTTCTTAAGGAAAACAATCATCCTGCCTCAAAAAAAAAAAAGAATCACTAGGTGAGAAATCTGGTTTTGGGAAGAAAATTTTGGACTCTTTAAAACAATTGACAAAAGCAATATGCTGAATTTTCACAGTGCAGTTAGACAAACTTAAATCGGATATATTCTATCTCATTGGTTGTTATTTTTTTCTCACAGTCTTAAGTTGATTTTTATTTGTTTTAGTGAGTATACTGTAAACTAGAGAAAACCTTACAAAGTACACTTGAAAGTTGAGCTTCCAGCTGAGTTTACGTATACAATTAATATTCACTAGCTCCCTTGTACAGCAACAAGTGTCATCTCAGCTAGGTTAGATCCAGTGTTCACGCTTTCTTAGAAAATGAAGTGGACTGGACCTTTCTTAATTATCATATCTTGAGGTGTTAAAATGCTGTTGGAGCTGTGCTTTTGAACAAAGGAAAACAGAAGCAGTTTTATTAGATATGCTGTGCGGTTATTCTGCACGTTTAGGCCCCCTTGTGTTGTAGGTTGAATCCTGCCAACACTGATTGGGAGCAGACAACATGGAACCAAACAAAAAATGACAAAATACCAAACTAAACCAAAACCAGTCCTCTTTGTTCCACTTCTGTGTGCCACAATGGTTATGTAGTTATATTGTAAGATGAATTGGTAAACAGTCAGACTACAGCTGATCTGACTGGTGGGACAGATAGATAGGAAGTAGGTGTAAACTCATTTCAAACTGAACAGTTCCTAATTGTCATGGAAATACGGCAACACAAATGATGTGAGTTACATAGAGGAGATTTCATGTCCTCAATTTAAAATTGGCCTTTGGAAATGCCCATTTTGATTAAGTGTAACAAACAGTTAAATAATGAGTACATTTTAAAATGTGAAGGCCACTTATCTCACAAGTTAATAGAGAAGACTGCATTCAGTAGTTGCGAAAATTTCGTAGTTAGAGAAGGGAGATAGACTAAGTTTATATGTTCATGCTTCTGTATAGTGCAGATGTGTGGCACCGTCCTAGACAATATTCAAATATGAAGTAACTCCCCCCCATTATCATGCAGATACCAGGTTTCTCAACTGCAACTGTTTTGAGCCAGTGATCCTTTCCATTTGTAATGAAAGAATGCCTAGTTTGCACACAGCCCTAGAAGCCAGAGCTAGAATGTGACCTCATTGCTACTGGCACTATAGCCTCTTCATGCTAAGACAGAAAGTATCACTGCTGGAATTATGACTTTTCTACATTTCTTCACCCCTACCCCTTTGAAGTATTGTATCCGAAGTAGCAGGTAGTTTTGTCTTTCTCTTATTCAATGTGCAGCTCTTAATTTTGAAATGTAACAACTTCTTTAGGAAACGGAGGCATTTAAGCATGCTAACAGTTCTCTCAACTTCCATTGTTTTATTGCAGTACTGCAATTGTTGATTTATTATGACCTCAAAGTATTTGAGAAACTGTCTGTCTTAGGAATATTGATTACTTTTATAATATTGTAAAACAATAAAGTCAAGATCTCTCCTAGAAATCAGTTTCACTCTGTGAAACTAAGTATTTTACCACAGGAAGCCACTCACTGCATTTTCAATAGTACAGAATATTAAATTTCCCCATTATCATAGAATCACAGAATGGTTTGGGTTGGAAAGTATCTTAAGATCATCTAGTTCCAACACCCCTGCTGTGGGCGGGGACACCTCACCCTAGACCATGTTGCCCAATTGAAGTTAATAAACAGATTTCACAGTTCTTAGAGGAAGATGCCCACAGCCAAAGTAGTCTTAGAAGGTAAATCTGCAATACTTGTTTTACGGGCTTTTGTGTGCTGGGTGTAACCCACAGCTGCCCTTTCCTCAAGTTCCCATGTATGCAAGTGTCCAAGGAGAACCATAGTAAGAAATGGTGTGGGAGTAGCAGTCTTGGTGCTCTCAAACATCTTGCTTTGATGAAAATACTGACACATGTCTGTCTTCAGTACTTTTTTTTTCTTTCACACCTATGTGGATTTTTGTTTCTCCAGAATTTTGAATAGCCCTAGTCTTCTAACTCCACTGCTCTGTAGCAGCTGTATTTATTATGGGGGGAAAAAAGCCAATCATGAAATGGTTCCCCGCTCAGAGGAATATAGCAGAGAAGTTTTTGTCATTCTGTTACACAGTAACTATGGCCATCTTTATTTTTTTATTTTTTTATTTTTGCTTAGGGACAAAATAACTAAATAACTTCATTTTGGCTTGGTAAATGTGTTGTGCTATACTTAGTGCTCTTCCCCCTTACTTCTTAACTAATAAGCCTAAGTGTGTGTCTCTACGCCATTACTACACTTTAACTTTTGTCACCATCATAATATGAACATCCTGTGTTTAAGGTGCCCCATTCCCCAGCATCCTTGTTTTGCCATCCCCTTTTCTACTCTCTAAATCCATTTCTCGCTTCCCGTGGTGCTGTGTGTAACACTGCTGCTTACTTCCCTCGTTGTCCAATTTTGGTGGACATGTTTTTTTAGTTAGTGTGGGTCAGCTGGTTATTAGGGCTGTTATTTGGCCTCTATTTGGTGTTCTCTGTCAGGCAGCAGATTTTCAGATCTGCTCTCTGAAAATACATTTGAAATTGTGTTCCCTTCATACACTTATTTCTTTCTAGCAGGCAGCAGAAGCAGTTTCAGCAACAGAGATGCAATTCAGATGTGAACTCTGGTACATGTCTTAATGTTCTGCAGGCTCCATGTTGGCCACCCCACAGAGTACTATAATCATTGGTGATAAATCTTTCTTTTCTTATCTATAGTTCTTGCTACACCGTTTCTCGTATACTGTTTGATCTTTTCCTTTGTGATTTGCTAACATACTGTTCAGATTCTTATGGAAAGAAATTAGTTGCCTGTATGCCCAAAAAAGATGTGTTATGAGTTCTTGTAGTTGATCCAAAGAAAGGTAGGCATATAGGGGAATATGACTCTGCCCAGCTGTCACAATTAGGGCTTTTCCTGGGCTAATGGGATACTTGTTATTTAGTGCTGCTTAGCAATATTGTGTTTGTATGATCACAGCTAACTGCAGACAGTATTACTGCATTAGCTCCACTCTGAGGAATTATTGTCTCCAAGACACAGAATGAAAATATTAAGCATTTTTGTCCATCTAATTCTGACTTGGAGTAATAACAATTTACTGCATAGGATTGGCTTTTTGGATGCTGTTACAGTGAATGCAGCATTTTTACATTTTAATATTTTAAAAAGAAATAGCGGACCCTTATATGTTCATGTTTTATCCTGTACATGCCTTAAATGTGCAGTGAAATATAGACGGGAAAACTTGATATGAAGACATTTGGCTTAACAAAACCCACTCATTTCACAGATGATTTAACTTTGATTAACCTACTCTGCAGCAACAGATTACTCAGACAACTGGAACTTCACTTTATAGTGTTATTGCTAGGTGCAGCCTAATTTACAGCACCGCTTTTCTTTCTGTCTTGCCAAAATACATCACAATTTTGATGTTAACTCAAAGTAAAAATTCAGTGGCTCATTAAATTCGTTTTTAGTCTTCATTGACAAGAAATGTGTAGCTATTAAAGTAGCTGCTATTTTCATGCAGTCTTTACTACGCAGTTTGTAACCTTAGATCCCCTGTTCGCCTGTCAGAAATATGGAGTTAATCCCTTAGCATATTATAATGAATATTCATCAGTATGTTGATGTGACATAGAGTCCCATTTCCTGTCTTCATGGCCCTACTGTGACTTAGTTCTAAATCTTACAGCCTTTTTTTAATAGTGAAATTGTATTTGGGATACTCATGAATGAAGTCGCATAAAATTCCAGTAAGTACAGTTAATAATGAATAAAGAGGATGAACCTTTAAGGTTTCCAGATGCTGTCTTGGAACAATTGCAGTACACCACTGTATCATGTGTTCTTGACTTACTAATGTGGAACATTTCAGAAATAGTATGTCCAATCTTTCAGTGTTTGCTAGGTAATATATTATTGTTCTGCCAATTCCTTGCACATACCAGCACCTGGCCTGTTATTAAATAAATTCAAGGTAAAGGAAAGACAAGAGAAGTAATTAAAACAAAAAATTCTTCCCTCTTTTGTTGTCCAGCAGCTTCATGCTGCCTTTTTTGATTGTAAAGTTCCATGAGAAAGCATCCTAGTTTTGGATAATGAGGTCAAGATCTTGTACGTGTGGGTTTTTTTGTTTTGTGTTGGGTTTTGTTTGTTTTTTCATTGTGTTGGTGGGTTGGTTTTTTTCCCCCAGATCCCTTAATGAGAAAGTTTGCATTTGACTTCTCTTTAGAGAGAAGGTTTTCGATTTGTGTAGTTACAGATAAATTTGTAAGATGACATGTTTCGATTTCAAGCCTGATACTTTGAGAATATTAAAATAAGTGCTGTATCCTGCATTTAAATGCAGTAATATCAGCTGGCTGTGTGTAGTGAAAGTACTATGAAGGAATTTAGAGCTCTATAATATATGCCATTTATGTTTCAACATTAAAAGGCAGGAGCAATCAACTATATGATCTTCTGAATAAAATATGTAGATTAGAAGGTCACGTAGCACTAAGGGGTTGACCATCTGCATTTGACAAGAATTTGACTCCTGTCACTGAAAATGGTACTTAGAATCAGTGTAGTATGACTAATGGGAAGTTGGGCTGAAATTTCTAATTTGGGACTTTCAAAGCTAGAATAATGTAACCAGGGTGACCCAAAATTGAATTTCTGGATTTGAAGGCATAGTTTCAATCTGCAGGATTGATTGGCAGGGTGAACAAGAGGGGGATTTTTATCCAAGTAGCTGTAATGTGAATATGTGCTGCTGTATTTGTTATTCTCAAAATGTGTTAACTCATATTACGTTTTTCAATTAATTGGTGTCCACACCTATAGTGATTTGACATTAAGAATTCCATTCTTTAGCATTGCTACAAGTTACACAGTTTTCAGATTACCGTCCACTGTACATGAGAATCCATCTAAAAAGGAGCAGTGTCTTTCCCTGTGTGATTATTTTGCCCAAAAAAGCTTTCATTTTTTTTAAGTAGCACAAAAGCTGTAATTGGCATGCTTTGTAAGGAAGTGTCAATGTGCAAGAGAGTGGAGATCACTAAGAATTCTTTTACGCGTTCTTTCCCCTTTGCACCACCGCCTCCTCAGCAGGGTCACTGAGATCACTAGCTTTTCTTGAAATGGCCATTTTCACTGGCAGGTGCATTATACCCTGTATTTTCAGATTGTTTTTCCATTCTGAATGTTTGGCAGGTTGATTGCTCTGGCTGCATTGACGGAGAAAGGGCTGACAAATGCAGTTGGGCTGGCTGAAAAGACAGTGATTACTGTTTTCCTTTGTGGCTGATTGAGGCCCTTGAAAGGAAAGATTTTAACCTTCACCATTTGGTTCAAAAGTATGAGCATATATTGAAATCATTCATGCCATTTATCCTAGTTCTGTAAACTTGTCAGAACGTAAAAATCGCTCAATTTCAAGTAATGTAGGATTGGCATACGTCATTATCATTTTGATTAAGTTGGAGTTTGTATTATTGTGTGCATTATACAGTGTCATTTAAAGCTTTCTTTCCTGCAGGTACAGTTATATTTTTATTGCCTATACTATGGAGTTAGAAAGATTTTCAGACCTCTTTAAACCTATCACTATGTGTGTGGTTTGGCAGCTGGTATGGCCTACAAGCTGTATTTTGTTTGTAGGGTAAAGGCTTGTCTGTAGACCTCCTGGAGTGCTGGTAATTGCACAGGCTTGCCAATGGGGAAAGACATGATTGGAAGCAGTCAGGCAGAAAAATGTTGTGCCATCCCATTGCCACCTCCTAGCAGAGACACAATCCTAGCAGTGCCATCTGGTTGTTGCTATCTAGTCAGCTGGCCTGGCTGCTGGGACCATGGCTTGGCAGCTGGTTCCCATCCTTTGACCACCCCTTTTTTTCTTTCCCCTTTTTTTTTGTGTGTGTGCATGTGGATTTTTTTTTTTTTTTTTTTTTTGCCTTTTTTGTTAGATAACTTTGAACATGGGTCAGGGAGATGGCTGTAACAAACAAGCCTAGTCCCTGTTGAATACTGTCTCATTACTTGTGATAAGGCATGCAGCAGACTCCTGCTGCCATTCCCTTATAAACAGATGACATAGCTGTTTAACCAATAAAAATAGTCTTTTCAGAAGCTTACCCCAGAAGGTGGGTGAAGAAAAGCCAGGAAATGCATATTCCACAACACTAAGTAATTTAAAGTTATTTTCTGGTTTACAGTACTCAAAGAATAAAATGTAGAAATGCAGAAAGTGCTGTAAACCTTGTCAGTATTCCTGAACATTAACATTTTATGTTATTCATTGCAATTAGGGAAAACACATTTTACTGTAAAGTTCTCATTGCCAAACATGATACAGATAATGAGACTTGCATTTAGAATGACAGAAAAAATGTAATCTCCCTGCTATTATCTTTAGCAAAATTTGCCTCTCAGAATAGCAACCTGAAAGCTAATGTAAGCTATCTTCATGCCATGTGAAGACCCATTAGACTCTGATGGTTTCAGATCAAAAGTAAGCAGCTGCTCTGTAGTCTATTTTAGACATTTGATTTTTCTTTATTCTGCAGCATTAATGTGTCAGTATGTTACACAGAACATGCATCCACCACATGGTTTTGTATGGAGTCATAAATGCTGTAAGAGAGATTTCCACTTTGGATTCTTTACAATTTCTTATGTGTCTTATTTCAGTTTATACAACTACATAATTTAGTGCAACTAAAACCTACGTGTAGACAGCATTCCAGTGATCTTTTGGTTTGAGATATTGTTATCCTGGGGACTACATTTTACAAATATAACCATTTTGAGCTAAGTGATACCATTTTACATCAGTTTGTTTGAGATTCATCTGGAATGTTACTGTTCCTCTTTAAAAACATTGACAGTCTCACCATAATGTTTCTCCTTAGATGAGGAAGATGAAGATGATGTGGTTGCACCAAAACCATTAGTTGAACCTGAGGAAGAAAAAACATTAAAAAAAGAGGAGGAGGAGGAAGGTACAGTTCACCTCAAGACATCCTGAGTGTGCTGTAAAGAAATGCATCAATAAGTGTTTTACTTTATTTTTCCCATTAAGTTGAAATTAATTTGATTTATGTTGCAACAATCAGCTAGCAAGATATAAAATATAAAAATGTATTTAAAATCTGTGGAGGTTTGGGAACAAATTTTCCAGCATCATGATGAATACTCTTGAATGGTTTTCTCTTTCTTGGAAAGAACTGGTGAAAGCACACAGTCCAGAGAATGTTTGTGTAATTCTATTCCAGCTGCCCCTCATGAACTGACAGAAGAGGAAAAACAACAAATTTTGCATTCTGAAGAATTTTTAAGTTTCTTTGACCACTCCACAAGGATTGTCGAAAGAGCCCTTTCTGAGCAAATCAACATCTTCTTTGACTACAGCGGAAGAGACTTAGAAGACAAAGAAGGGTAACGTGAACGTTGAATACTTTGCTGTGAATGTCCAATATTTGTAATTGAGAAAGTGATCTAAGATTAATATCTGCTAATTTGCCTTTATAGAGAGATTCAAGCTGGAGCAAAACTGTCCTTAAATAGGCAGTTTTTTGATGAACGTTGGTCAAAGCATCGTGTTGTCAGTTGTTTGGACTGGTCATCTCAGGTAAGTTAAGCAGTTACCTTGGTAAATTCTTCTAGTTCTGCACACTTGCCCCCTCTATAAGCACAGCTGATACAGGCTGTATTTTGAAAGGTGTTCCTTATAGGCTCTGCAATTTTCAAAAAGTAAACAGAGCTGTTAATCTTTTGTGAAAAGCAGCAAAAGGTTTGTATTGTGAAGAAAGTCTTTGGCATATTTGTTTCTGGTTTTGTGGACTACTTTGTAGAGGTAACTGTTGCCTCGCTAAAAAAAGGTCACTTAAAAGTACTGTCTTTTACATTTAAAAGCGAGTTATGATGGAAGACAGAACAAGACCCTAATGTGTATATTTTTTTAATGAGCTAAATTTGAAAAAATTACAGTTTTAACTGACAATTTTTCATTTATCTGTAATATAAGGTGGCTTTTGGGTTTTGATGGGGTTTTTTAACCCTATTTTGGCAAAAGAGAACAAAGGTTCTAGGATTGTCTGGACTATTAGCTGGTTATCTCACTTACTTTGAGATTTTTTTTAACTTCTACAGTACCCAGAATTACTTGTAGCTTCTTACAACAACAATGAGGATGCACCTCATGAGCCTGATGGGGTGGCCCTTGTATGGAACATGAAGTACAAGAAAACTACCCCAGAGTATGTCTTTCACTGCCAGGTATGATTCTGTCTCGGGAGGCTAAAGATTTTATGTTGATGAACTTGGACAAGTACCTTCCTTACGCATGTCAACATAATGATTTCATTGGGCTGGCATTCACTTTAACCGCATGTATTTGCAAACAGATGTTGATAGCTAGAGATTTCAGTTACAAAACATTATTCTGTTTCAGAATTTCTGACATCATTCAGGATTCAGTCTGGTTTGAGAACTCATTTTCTTATTTTAATTTGTTTAAAAGAACAAGAAAACCTTCTTGTGCAATGGTTGAACCACAAAGAAGGTTTGTATTTAAGGGGATTGAGTAGGATTGTGTACTACTAGAGCTTAGTTTACTGAATGAAATGAAATTAAGATGGCCTGAAGAGATGGAGCAAGGATGAAAACTAGAAACATATGCATCAAGAAAAAGGCAAAGGGAGGTTTTCTAGTAGTTTTCTGAAAGGTAAAAACATGCAAATCTCTTCCATTATGCCAAGCCTGGAATAGCCACTTTATTTTCAAAATGCCATAATTCTGGAAAATTACATAGTTGAATCAAAATTTAATCTCGTGTTGTCAGATTACTGTCAAAGCCCAGGTTGAAAAAGTAACATTATTGTATCAAAATGGATTTGTACCTTCTCTAAGAAAACGACCACAGAATGTGGCAAAATGTTATTAAAGTCTTGTGCGTTACTGGGCCTTCCCTTGCTAACAAACTATGCCAGGAGGAACACAAATGTAGACATATGGAAGAAAAAGAAGAGGAAAAAATTTTATAAATACAAATTAAAACTAAAGGGCTGTTGAGGGTTCACAAAGTGTTTGTGAATCCTTAAGTATCTGGACAGTGAAATAGTATATCAGGTAATCTAAGCAAATTACTTACTCTGATATTTGGTTCTGTTTTCTTTAGTTTTAGACATAGTGTTGTTCCAGGATAGCATTTTGTGTATTTTGTTGTTTGTTTTCTTTTCAGTCAGCGGTGATGTCAGCTACCTTTGCAAAATTTCATCCCAATCTGGTGGTTGGTGGCACATACTCAGGCCAAATAGTGCTGTGGGATAATCGCAGCAATAAGAGAACCCCAGTGCAGAGAACTCCACTTTCAGCTGCTGCTCACACGGTAGGGGGTGAAATATCTTCAAGGACTGTTCCCTGTTGAGATGTAGTTAACCTATAGGAAACTCTGTCCAGTGCACTTGATTGATAATGCTTACATGTTTATGTCCGTACTTTGCCAATGCTATCACTGAAGAACTGGGCTGTTCATAAAAATCGAAGTGTCAGAAAAACAAGTACTAGTTTTATAGGGGAGTAGTCTTTGTGCTGTACTGCAGTCAATCTTTTTGTGCTTCGTTAAATGGTGAAGTTGTATGTTTCACTGTTTATATTACACCAGAATTGGTTGTTACTTGGACATTCTTTTTTTCTGATAATATTTTACGTTTCTTAGCACCCAGTCTACTGTGTAAATGTTGTTGGGACACAGAATGCTCATAATTTGATTAGTATCTCAACTGATGGGAAAATATGCTCTTGGAGTCTGGACATGCTTTCCCAACCACAGGTAAGATAACTTTGTGTATATATATATATAGTTTTTATTCCTGGTGAATATTTTGTAAAACCTTAATGAATCTAAAAAGCATTAATAAACACTTTCCCAAAACACAGAATTATACTTGATGGCTCAGTAAGTATGTGATAAAATATTCCCCCACCACCAATGGAAATGTTTGGGTTTTTTTAAGTTAGTTG
>NW_009941075.1:42598-48770 GCF_000696875.1 Nestor notabilis | reverse complement strand
GATAGCATGGAGCTGGTTCACAAACAGTCCAAGGCTGTGGCTGTTACCTGCATGTCATTCCCTATTGGAGATGTCAACAACTTTGTTGTTGGCAGTGAAGAAGGCTCAGTATACACTGCGTGTCGTCATGGCAGGTGAATACAAACTTCATTGTTCAAAGGAAATAAACATAGTGAAAGGATGCATCCTTGCATGCTCTACACACTCCTAAAATCATTTCTAGTGTGTATTTACTCCTTTGTCTTGAAGGAGTTCAAACTAGCTGCATATGATTTCCAGTGCACACAGTTTCCTGAGTAAGAGCTATATTAAAACCAGAAGTTGGAATACTGGATTAGTACTTTGCTGCCTTCAGTGACTAGGAGTTGTTTGTGCTGATGAGGGCACTGTAGGGCACTGCAGTTTTATTCATCTGAATTGTAGCAGAACATTCCAAACTTCGTATCGGTTCTGTAGCTAATTGTACAGTAACGTCACGCACAAATCTTAAATTGGCCAGCTTTTCTCCTGCTGGTCAATCTATTTTGAAATTGTCTGACTGTATCTTATCAATTGCTTTCTTAAATATAATTGAGTGTCCAGGTTTCATCTCAGATACGCATCACCCTTGCTGCACAGCGTTTTGGTTCCAAAATACCCCAAATTGTATCACTTTGTGTAACATCCTTCCCATCTGTTCCTCCCCCTGCCTTCTTTTTCACGGCTTCTGATAGGAGGCTATTAGGGATATATTGTTACTGGTTTATATCCAAACCCTGTGTCTGTAAGGTACACGGAACTTCACTTAAGTCAGTGAAAGTTCTATGCTCATTCCTGAGGACTGGATTTAGTTCTTTGCATGAATGGAAGTTTTAGCTATTGCTTGGAGAATAATGTGGTTAAATGTGTGGACTGGTACCTGCTGAATGAGTCTCTTCTCTCTGTGGTATATTTTGGCACTTAAGGTTAGCGGAAAATAGATACTGAAGTTAAGGTCTGTATCCAAGCCTGGTCTTCTGTGATCCTGTGGAGATGAAGCCTTTTGCAGTGGGGTTAGCTCCATAGAAAGCAGCAAAATCTTCTTGTGGCTATATTTAAATTGCATTTCAGTGCTGTCTCTGTCTGCAGGTGTATGGTTTCCAGATAAATTAACCTTGGTTATATATTCTAAAACAGCAAAGCTGGAATCAGTGAGATGTTTGAAGGACACCAGGGACCAATCACAGGTATCAACTGCCATGCAGCAGTTGGACCTGTAGACTTCTCACATCTTTTTGTCACCTCTTCTTTTGACTGGACAGTAAAGCTTTGGACAACTAAGGTAACTTAGATAGTTCAGTGGTTTTCTTCGTAGTCCTTGACACAAGGTGGTGCTATAATGTAAGCTACTTAAGAAACGTCAGTAAACTGAAATCAAATTGTGTGAAGCTCTCTAGGTTCCTAGAGCAGTCCTGCAAAGAGGAGACAGCTGATGAACAAAACTATAGTTAACAACATAAAGCTTCGCTTTCAAGTGGTACATCATTTGTATACTTCCGATCCATTCTGTTCATCCTCTTGCCCTTTGTTTCAAGAGCAATTACAATGTAATCAAATGTAAATCATATTGTAAAATCAGTTACTATGTATCATGCACAAGGCAAATGTTTTGCTACAATTTTGTGGGGGATTAAGGGACAGCACCAAAACCTGCTGTCAGTTAAACTCCAGGAGGCTCGCAATAGAAATATGTGTCATTCCCACTGCCAGAATTACCTCTAGTTTGATGCCCTGAGGGATGCAAAGCAGAGGAAGCAGAGTTGGAATCTCCCAGTAATAGCCTGAAGTGCTGTTGCTGAATTATCATTGGTTTGATTTAGAACATTCTTAATGCATTGAATTTACCATCTCTTACAATATTAGCTTGCTTACCGATTGTTTTATAGTAGCAGCCAGCAAAAAGGCTGCATGCTTTGGAAAGCATCCCTTTAACAATAGCATTAATTTGGGGATGCTTTTTGCAGAGGCATTTTTTTAAAGTAAGTCAAAATGTGAATCATTCTTTTAGTTACTGGTGATAATGCTGCTGAAGTTCTGTATCTTGCTTTACCCGTTAGCTTTATAATTTTGAAGTGCAGAGTTTGGGTATTGCATTGTTACATTTGCTTTTTTCAGAATAACAAACCTCTCTACTCCTTTGAAGACAACTCGGATTACGTTTATGATGTGATGTGGTCTCCAACTCACCCTGCCTTGTTTGCCTGTGTGGATGGGATGGGCAGGCTTGACCTGTGGAATCTCAACAATGATACTGAGGTGAGGCTGTCAGGTTAACAGTCAAATGCAGCTGGAAAAGTGTATACTTTGGGGAGGAAAAAATGTTAGAAGTTCAACAGAGTGTTTTGGTTTGGGTTTTTTTTTTTTGTTGTTCTTAAATATTCTGTAGTTCCAGTAGTTTCTGTGTGTAACAGATACTACTCTTTGGTTACGGGTTGTTACTCAAATGACTCCTCATAATGAGTAACAGTGGTAATTAAATTGTTTTAATTGTAACAAGAGTGCAAAGCATCTGTCAGTGTAACACTGATCCATGTTGTGAAAGTGATTATAGACCTCCCCCCAGTATGGCCTTGGCAGCCTATAGCTTAACAGTGTCAGCAGGCCTCTTTCTTACCCCCACACCACTGTTCCTATTGCCATGTTACCTTTGCTATAATAATACTGCAGTGAAATTGTAATTTGTTGCTAAACTCGAGAAGTGAATATTTGAGTTTTCTGGTGTGAGTTACAAACTTAATTATACTGTAAATCTTTTCTGAGACTTAAATTTGTTGGAGGTAGGTGAGAGGAAGAACCTGACAGATACTCAGTACATATATTTCACCTTCTTAAAACTGCACATAGAAGGAAGAGCAGTTCTGTAGGACCATATGCCAGCCTATGGCTTCAAATGGGAGTTACCCAGTTCTAGCCTTTGGACAGGCTTTAACCTGCCAAAGCAGCTGACTTCATCCCTGCCTTTTGTCATAATCTTTCTTGAGATGGCAGGGCTCCTCCTTGCTGTCTGACTGCCTGTCAATGCCTCATGTCTCATGACAGGAGTGCAGATGTGCTTTTTGATAGAGGGTGTCTGTACTTTGGCTAAGGGACAAAAGATGTGTTGTTTTGGTCATGTCACTGGTGATAGCTTAAGGCCACTGAGAGTCTCAGATCTGCATATTCAGTGTCAGTGGAAATGTTGGGCACTGATACAACA
This sequence comes from Nestor notabilis, assembly GCF_000696875.1. Lineage (NCBI taxonomy): Eukaryota > Metazoa > Chordata > Aves > Psittaciformes > Psittacidae > Nestor > Nestor notabilis. The sequence continues at coordinate 45,556 of NW_009941075.1, read as the reverse complement.
TGGAGGGACTAGGAGTGTTCTGTAACCTGTAGCTTATGGAATCCTCATGCATTTTTATCCATGTGTTTTAAATGGATACAGGTGCCAACTGCAAGCATTACTGTGGAGGGTAACCCTGCTCTGAACCGTGTGAGATGGACACACTCTGGGAGAGAGATTGCTGTTGGTGATTCAGAGGGACAAATAGTTATATATGATGTGGGAGAGGTATGTATACTCTGTATTGTGCAAACTACACTGCAAAACACTTGAGTTTCTTTGACTTTTACTCGTATTTAGCAACTTGCTTTTAACTTTTTTTCCCCTGTGATTAGGGGTATAAGGTTTAATTTTTATTTTCAAATTAATGTTTACTTTTTGTGTCTATTTCAGAAATTGTAGGATAACTTTTTAGCATGTTATCTGGCAGCCACTCAGAAACTAAAAGTATTATTCTAAGGCTGGTGAAATAAGATTAAAAAATCTTCTTTGTAACTGGGACATGTGAATTCTGACCACAGCTTGAGAAGTACCGAGCAAAACATTTTACAGTGAAGCAGTCCTGACTTTGTTCCTGCAGGGAAGCTGTTGCTATTGCAAGTCTGTGTACTGAGGTAGTACGTAACTAATCAATTGGATGAGGATATGGCATTAGTATCCCCATTTTGGGACATCCATCTCGGATGGAGGCGGATCATGCAAGCTTGTAATAGTATTATTACATACTTAAATACAGGATTCTCAAATTCAGCTTCCTTTATTAGTTAGAGCTTTTGATGCTCAGACTATTTTTAAAAGTTGCACTAAATAAGATAAGCTTTTCTGTCGGAACCTCTTCTGAACATTACTTAAGCACTCTGCTGTTCCAAATGAGCTCACTTCTTATTTATCAGTAAGTTCAAGTAACATTCTCTTTGTCAACAGCAAATTGCCGTTCCCCGCAGTGACGAGTGGACTCGGTTTGGTCGAACCCTGGCAGAAATAAACGCTAACAGAGCTGATGCAGAAGAGGAAGCTGCAACCCGCATCCCGGCGTAGATCTATAGAAATAGGCAGCAGTGGTAGAATGGTCAATGTTCTGATGCAAAATGCACGTGTTGGTTCAAGTAATAGCGTATGGGAGGGATATATGGATTCAACTATGGACTCTGAAAATGTATTAAGATTACTGAAAATCAGATTGTCACTTTTTATATATAAATTACAAGCACATACTTGGATTTGTGTAACTTTTAATACAGTTAGCTTTGACTTTGCAAGGACCTTCTTTTGCTGAAACACTAACCTGGTGTAAATTTGCTATTGGGCTTCTGAAATTTCCACTTTGTAACAGTATGTCTGAAAGTGAAAGTTCTGTTTCTACACTAAGCTTTCTATATTACAAAGACTAACCTTCATTAGGTAGTAAATCTCTGAAGCATTCTTTAATTTGAACTACCCAGGATAATAAGCATGCATATGTTCCAAGTAAGTTTCATTGTTTATACATGGATAAGGTAGTGGGTAATATATGTTAATAAGAAATTGTCTGTAGTTCCAAACTTGATAATTGGACCTGAATTAATGAAATACATATTTAATACCCAGTTCTTTTGTTTGAATTGGTGCATTATAAGGTGAGACTGATCCATGAATAAATATTGTATGAGCACTTGTCAGCTGCCCTGACCCCTCATCTGTGACCCTTCAGTAGTTTGACAGTAGAAAGTTCGTGGGAGCTGCTGCTTTTGTTTTACTACACACATCAGAGCTGTTTTCTACCCCCAACCTCCACTTACTACCATGGCACTCAGACAGAAGGAAAAAGGCTGCTGTTGTCAGTCTTTTCCAAAGGATAAGGAATTAGATTTTAACTTTATTTCTATAGCATGCTTAGTATTCTGTTAACTACAGACCTGCTGCTAATTTTCCATATTAAGTAAAGATGCCTGCATTGATGTTAACATTTTCATTGAAACAAAACTTCTCAATGGCTTGAAACAAAATGGTTGCAATTTCTGTTAAATTTTTTTTTTTAAGGTTATATTTTTTGAGTACATGTTTCTCATATAAAGTTTCTCATATATAAAGTTTCCCATCAAGATTAGTTTTGGGGTTAGGGTTGGTGGGGGACATTATATTGTTTGGTTGGGGTTTTTTGGTGGTTTGGGGGTCTTTGTGGGGGGAAGGTGGTTAAGTAAATTCTGTCTTGTACTAATTAGGCACTAACCAGTACTGATGGCTTTAACTTAGGACTTTAAGTTTAGTTCTGGCATTCTTAATCTGCTACAAGTTTATTGTTTTGCTTAAAAGTAGGAAATAGGTTTGTATTCCATAATCAGCTTTAGGTCCAGAAGTATTCTTACTGTTTTTACATTGTTTGTGGTTTAAGTTCGGTTTTGTTGTTGGGGTTTGTTTTGGGGTATTTTTTTTCTATTTCTCCTTGTCTCAGTTCTGTTGCGAGCAGCTCACAGAGACACAGGCAGCAGTAACAGCAGCTCTGTCTTCAGGAGGCTCCCTTTTTCACTGGGCTTGAAAGTGGAATATATTTAGCCTTCCACTGGTGTTGACTTGTCAAGAGTCTCCCTTCAATAAGAAGTCATGCTGTTCACTTTGAGGAAAACATACAAGGTAAATATCAACCTTATGACAGCAGCTATCTGTTCACTTGAGAAACATGTGAACTACCTAAAGAACACACACACCATGTGATGATTTTTACCCTTGAGGCACAAGAACTCATGTTGTCCTGCTGTTTTGGACGGTTGGTTGGGGTTTTTTTAGTTTTTGGTGAGGTTGTGGTTTGTTTCTTTTTACTAAAATTGCTAATTCTCATTTAATAATGAATATATTTCCTTCAGACTTTGTTACCAGATATCCAGTAGGTAAGGCTTTTTTTCAGTGGATTGTGGCATAAACATGTAGGTCATATGGCATCAGTTTTCCATAATTTCAACCTTTTGGTAATTTTCACTTATTACATTTCAGTACTAATCTGTA
>NW_009941075.1:0-42567 GCF_000696875.1 Nestor notabilis | reverse complement strand
CATTCCTGCTTGTGTTCCTCCCTCACACAATAGTTGAGAACAGGTTAAAAATGTTGTAAAGCCCATACCTACAACACTGAGACCAACTGTGGTGCTAGACACTGTAAGTGATCATCCTGGGAGCCACACTATGCAGTTTTGGAGCTATAAGAAATACAAATGCTGTCCTGCATTGCAAAGTCTCCTGAGGCCTTGATCAAGTCAGTCAACAAGCTGTGACTAAGGTGAATACCCGTGGGTACCTACCATTTTTGTATCTGAAATGCACAGATACAAAACACATAGATACAGGAGAGAGTTCCAGGGAAGCCTGTCTCTGTGTAGAAAATGACACAGAACAGGCAATTCTTTAACCTGAACAGGAAAAAAAACCCCAACTAAGGACAGGAAGCCTTCTAATGGGGTTATACACACATACACACACATATTTGTACATATATATGCATGATGCAGAATAGTGACCAAACTCCCAAGTTTAACATATTGTCTAGCTCACTAAATAGCATCAAATCTGCATCATTAGAGGCTAGAACTGAAGGAGGGCTTGTCTGTGCTTGCAGTGTTCAGTTTTTAAGGAGCCATTTCTTCATAAGCTGCCTAAAGCTCCTCATGTTGGCCTGCTGTCACCTCAGCAAGAAACTAACAACCTCAAGTCAGTTCATAGTGCTGGGACACCCTGTACTGTGGGATGTTTTACCCTGAATGAAACCTGTACAACTAAAGATGGCAGGCTGTCATACTTCAGTCAGCAAGGCTGGCAACCCACCCCTCTCTTCTCTGGCAGCAGGAGTACTATAACTACTTTTCCTCTGTGGCTGTAGAAATCTAGACTTCCCGATTCCCTCTGACACCTTTGCATTTAAAAATCACACCATATAAACTTTTGGCAGACATTAGGCCAGAAACAGTTCAAGCTTTTTCTTTCTCCTCTCCTTTCCACTCAACTGGAAGTATAAACAATCAGTTTTGTATATTAGAAGAATATTAGAGTAAGTCTGTCTGTTTTCCAGAATAACCTAATCTTTCAATGGTAAAACAATCTAGAAATACAGAGAATGCCTTCAACTTTTTATTAAAAAAGTTTTTAATTTGGGAAAAATCACTCAGTAACTCCTGAAAGAAGTTTTTGAGGCCACTAGTAACACAAATACTGTTTTAAATATGCTACCGTAGGGGTAAGATCTATTACACATCTAGTATTACCTTGTATTTTGAGGGAATTCCTTGTTACAAAGCAGTGCTGCAAAATAAAATACTGTACGTGCTCATCTAACTACTGTCTTCTCTTGCACTTACAAGCCAGCACGTTGCCTTTTAATACCTTTGCTGTAATTAGTAGTGAAATGTGTTCCTTCAGAGGCTGCGTCCTGCGCCGTACATTCATTAAATGGGTGCATCTAATCCTTACATTTTAATCTGTGATCCATAATCTGTGGAGGGAAAAAAAACCAAAACCAAGCAATTGGACAATTTGTCTGTAACCACAAAGCAGTGAACTGACTGAAGTGGTTTTAAATAGTTTATTGTCACGACTGTTAACAAAATGCCTTCAGAACATTCTGTACATTTCAAACCGTTTTGAACTCAATACCCGTTGTATAAATGGGTATCGATACAGATGCCATGATGTCTCTGTACAAAGATGTACAATATGTACAGTAACATTAAATGCAAGCTGTGCAAGGCAAAGTCTAGGCTACAGATTCATGCCGCTGGTTAAATTAAGGCATAGAACCTCAGCTTCAATCAGTTCCTTGTGTGCAAATAAATAAATGCAGGTATGATCAATATCAGAAAGGAGTAATTAGATTTGCAAGCTCAGTTCAGCTAGAACAACATGCAGCTGACTGGAAAAAAATACAGCTCCTACTCTGGTGAATTTTTTCCACCACATCACTTTGTTAGGCTGAAACATCGTTCCAAGACTCAGCTGCTACTTGGTTGAGCTGGGGTGATGGCAGGAGATCGAAACTTTGGAAGGTACAACCCAAATTTGCTTTCTATTCCAGCAAATGTAGCTGTAGCAAGTCTGTATCCACCTATGTGCTCAGGGTTAACAGGAGGAAGATCTGAAATTCGAGATTTGGGGGTGGGTTCTGATCCAGAAGGTTTGCTGTTTGAAGAAAGAAAAAAAGCCTTTCTTTTATTTAAAGCATTTTCTTAAGCCTGAATAACTGTACAAAATCTAGACTAAATACTTCAGGTTTTTGTTTGAGTATGGAAGGCTGTTAAAGCTGACCTTAATTAATTCACTTTTCTGTCAGGTAAAGTTGAGTTCAGGCCACTGCTTCATGGGAAATCAAGGCCAAAACTGAAGTTACATTTTTACCAATAGCTTTGCTAAATTCTGTTAACTTTCACTGACATGGGGAAAATGGACAATTTATCTCGCTACAGTGGAAAAACAAATTAATGTATTAAAATAATACAAAACAGCTCTTCATCTCCTCATCTGTTTAGAAGTAGCATGCAAGTATCTCAATTTTATAAGGGGGGGGGATTTTTTTGCATACTTCAATTTTAAGTACAGGTGCTCAAAGGCACCAAGTTTAAGTGGTCCCATGCACGGGGAAAAAAGTAAGATACTTTTTAACTTGGCAGGTTTGTTGTGCAAGCTAAAAAAGCAAATATCTGACTTACAGGCCTCCAAAATCGACATAAAACCATCTCTGCAGAAGTTCGTAAGTGACCAAAGTAACACCAAACTGGGGCGAAGATCTGAACACACGAGCTGTTAAATATTACAAATCACAGTGTCAAACAAAACAATTTCTCGGGAGAAGCCGAACATTTCTAACAAGGCGTTAGGTTTTTCAGAATCAGACCTTGCAAATACTGCTCTAATTCGAGTCCTTAATAAAGCAAGCGCAAGTTTGCACATCCAGGGTCAGCCTTAATATTCAGAGTGTGTTTCTCACCTCCAGCTCCCTTCCAAAAAGCTGAAGCGCCTTCTTCCCTTAGAATCTTTCGAAAGCAGTCAATAACTCCACTGTATGTTGTCTGACCAGCGCGAGCTGCCACTTGCAGTCTTGTCTTGATGACATCAGCAGGGGTTACCAAAGAAGCAGCAGGCACACCTTTTAGAAGAAAACCACATTTAATTTGCACAAAGAATCTTGTGAGAGGAAACACTTCTGAAAAATGCAACTACAAACTTTAATTTTTTTCCTCTCCAAAAACTAGACTTTACTAAAAATGCAAGTTCTTACACTTGATGCTAATATAAACTGTTGTGCTTGATATAATCATTCTGAGTTTCTTCTACATTTAAAGGCTATAATGGATAGTAAAGAAAACAATAATTATCACAGCAATTCTCTGAACACCTTCTAGTGGTCTGTCATTAACAGTAGTTTTGAAAAGACGAGAGGCATTTTTAAGTTCACTCATATGCTATACATGTAATAAGAGATATCCGTAACAAATTAGTCGTGCAACCTTACTGCATTTCCCAGTGCTCTACAACATGTTTTGCAAATTACATAGATGATTGATTTGGGAACTTGAATACTACACACACCCATCTGTTAATACACTACTTAAAACAGCTATTCTGCAGAAATACATCTGTACTGCTGTTTGCACTGTTCTGTAGGAGAATAGATGCTGCTTACTTCAAAAGGCAAGCCATAAAAAGACTGAGGACAATGAAGGTGTTTTACAAGCCTGCTTAGTACCAACAGCGTGACATTAGCCAACAGTGATGGAAGAACATATCTCCACTTCCAAGGCACCACTCTCAGCTTTCTAGTCAAAGGAAAGGAGAAAGTTTTCAGAAGTGTACTCCACAGTATGTAACTGTGTTACTTGAGGTATTTCTGAATACTTCTGAGTACCGTACAAATTTAATTCTCTTAAAAAGAGGAGCCATCTTCTGACTTTGAAACTGATTTTGACTTCTGATGAACTTTTACAATTGGTTAATATTGAACTAAAAATTTAACAAGTCACTGATTTGCATAGGTCATCATAAACTCTGAAGTGTCATGGACCAATTGAGGAGGTTTTAAAGGAAAACAGAAGCAATGTTGTTAAGCCTACAAGCGTACACTAATAGCAACCATATATGATTTTCCTTTACAGCAGGTATGTTCAGACTATTCTTCCCTGCTGCGCACGCATAACAGGAATAGATGGAGCAACTGGGAATTTGAAATTTGCAATTCAGAAAGGCAGGTTCCTGTGTACACTATAAAACTAGGCCTATGAGATTTCCACACATTTTTAATAGGGATCATCACTTAGTATGTGTGACCCAGGAACACTAATGAAACAAACGAAGAGAAGCTGTGAAGTCTGCAATCTAAAATTAAAAACATTTATATGAGATAGAAGTTAAATAATAATATTTATATGTCCTTCTACGAGTACAGTAAGCTGAATAATTTTATGTTTCTGGCAGCTCACAGTTGCTTGAGAATAAGCAGGGCTACAAATCTGTGACTAGTTTCCTAGCTGGTCGCTCCCTTCTCTCTGGCACAAGGAACATACAAACTATCAAAGAGCAGGTGCAGCCAAGCTCTGTATCAAGTCCAGTGTGGGAAACTGCTCTTTACACACAGACAGCTCATGACTGATGTATATATAGTGATTCCTTATGACTGTAACAAGTAACAGAAGGTCTGTTAAACCCAGTGATGTTTCTAAACTGCACAGATTCCAACACTGAATCATTTGCGACTGAAAGGCTGCAGATGCCTGGTTTTTGTCCTAGTGATCTAATCCCTGGCAGTGCAGAATCCAGCCACCTATATCATGTTTTTAAATATCCACCACTGCAGTTCCTACATCTAATATTTTTATACCACTTCCCATTTAGTAAAAACACCTTTTTATCACAGCTGCCTGTTCTCTTTATACTAAACTCTTTTTAAAAGAAGCCTTAAAATATTTTAAATTTCAGATAATGATACTTTAACTTCAGCTTCTTGACAAACTAATGCCCAATTTTTAGCAATTACATTTGAACAAAGTTTCTTCTCAGTTATTCAGGAACCCAAGACTCGGTAAGTCATCTTCCTCCTAGCTCTTATGATCTCTCATTTTATGTTCATCAAAGATTCAAATTAGCCTTCAACTCTGAGAGCACAGTAACAAGTAAAACCCTATTGAGACAGACAGATCAGATTTGACTACAAGTTGCTGAGCTGCATTACGCTGTTTATCCACATTATGCAAATGTAATTAGCTCTCATCAAAATTACATCGCCTCCCACTAAGGATAACAGTGATCAAATTTAGATTAAATCAGATACAATGGTACAGTACCCTTCCTTTATATGGGGCTACTGAATGAATATTAAACATTACTCACTAAAAGAAAAAAAAAAGTACTTCTGGAAAACATTCGCAAAATTACCTGCAATGGCTCCAGCTGTAAGGAGATTAAGTCCTCCCACATGGCCATTTTCATCAGCAAGCATCAGTTTACTGTGAGCATAAACAGGAAAGTAGATTGCAGAAAAGGGAATGTCTCTGAGGAAACATGCTTTGGCACCCTGTCACACAGAACAGAAACATAATACAAATAAATTTTATAAATAAGGTTAAAATTGATATCCAGCAAGCAGCCTGAGCCCACAAGTACCAACTCTTTTGACCTACCAGGTAAATAACACAGAAAATAAAAGGTCTCAGGAAACAGAAGATGTAGGGTTGAACTTGAGAAAAAGAATAAAGTACATCTAAAGTAAGTTTCTAGAATGAGGAAGATTGAAGGTTCATGTCTAATTTCAATAAGCAACACGTGACATCAATCCTGACATCAGTACCTAGAATAAATACCTTTTATGTATGATGGGTCCAAGTGTGATGAAGAAAGCAACAAAGGTCTGTCCTTACATTTTGCTGACAACAACCCACAATCAAAGAAGCAGCAAGACAAGTCTTTGCATGCCGTATTTTATCAGTGAGGACTGTAAGACCTCATACTGGTCTCCACTGATAGTCATCTGGTTGACTGAAGAAGCTGCACTGGAAGGTCAGCAAATAGAGGGCAACTTCTGCAAAATGGGAGCTGTTTAGTAAGGGGAAGATACAAGGAGACAAAACTAGTGGCCTATGATAGTACTACAAGGAGTAGCTCTTACCCACAAACTGGCATTGAAGAGTCCCTTAACAGAACTTTGCATGATGTAAAAACAGTGGAATACCTGGAATAAAACATATCTAATACTGTCCTTTTAGTAACTTCAGTCATCAGTCTGTTACTAACTAAAATAACTCCTATACAAAGCTCAAATGAGCCTTTCTATGTAAAAAAAAAAACTAAAAAATAAAAAAATCTCTTTTGCATACCCTGCACGTTACAAAAATGCCACTCCTTGCCTAAATACCCAACTGGTATACACCTAGCCAGGAGACTCTACACAATGCAGCCACCTAAGGCCAGTCAGCCATCAGTTATATTAACAGACAGCACACATTACAAACCCTTCGTGGTTTAAGCAGACCCCGTTCCTTCAATTATTTTCATACAGATACTCTAAAATGAGTTCTTACAGTTATTCACAAATAAGAATGCAATTCTAAAGAACAGCAGAGTTTTCAGTAAGCTCAACTGATTAATTACTGCAAACAGAAATGGTAATTTTGTCCCGTGTACCAAAATACCTGTGATCTTTAGGAATTTTAATGGCCCTGAATCTCATCTACTGAATTCAAAACAAAAGCTTTGGGTCTAAAAGTAAATTTGCACATTTTTATAGCATTATTGCAGGTCTATGGACAGATCATGTAAAACAGTGTTTTGTAAGTGCACAGCTACTACAAGTGCAGAATTTACGTATTACCCCTTGCACTGGCAGAAGATACAGGAAGAAATACTCTTCCTTGTTTAAGAAAACTAATAGCTTCTGCTCCATTACATCTGATCTGTAATGATGGTAGTAAGTATACCTGCAGGGAAGGAATCTGTTGACTGGCATTCTGCTGAAGTACAGTACAGTATGGGCTTTTTTTTTTTAAGTGGAATTTGTTATTGACAAATCCCTCCACTTCTTAAAAATCTGAATCCTACTAAACTCTACTACTGTTTCACTGCCATCAAATTATTAAGACAAAGAGAATATCCTGCTGCAAAGATAACAATAGATTCAAAATAAACATAAGAAGAAACACACAGGGAAAAGCTACAGAAACTTTCCACAAAACCCCACCAAATGAAATGATCGGTGCCAGAAGCCAGCAGGTCTGCAATACAGGACTCCCTGTAGCTTGGCATAAAAGCCCAAAGGATAGCATGGGGGAGTATTTTTTTGTATCCCACTGCCATTAATATAGAAGTGGGGTTTCTTCAGTTTTCCACTGTGGATCTGCCCTGCAGGAAGAGATTGGTTTTAAATTCAAAAGATGTCTTTGTTTTAAACAGGCTTTGTTTCAACAATGGAAAAGCTTAGCATAAAACATAAAATGATGAAGCCACTCAAAGCAGAAATAAATACTTACCTTATAAAGGCCAAGAAGGCCCAAATCTTTTATAACAGAGAGGGCGCTGACTCTGGGTCCTGTAGTAATTTCTCCTGCTACCTGCAACCGAATCTTTACAATCTCCAGAGGATTAGTGAAGATGACCTGGGACGCTCCTGCCTGCAAACCCAAAGAAAAAGAAAATAAATTACATTACTAGAGCATGTGGTGACAGACTAAATTTTGCAAGGTGCCGAGTGCATTCGCTTCTCACTGCACTGGCTGATAATCTCATGTAAAAATATGACATACACTTAATACCTGTCCAGAAGCTAAAAGCCCCAAATCAGAAATCATGGGTTTGCACAAAATATATCTTTTTACTTATATGTTTATAGGCCACAAAAGTGGATTAATTCAGCCTGTCTCTGCTTTTCTCCTTGACACCACTTTCTAGAAGTCATGGGTGCGTTTAAAAGTCTAAGGTATTACACAAAATACTGAACTAATAGGCAGGCTTGTGCTACTTAGAATATAAAACACATATAAAGAAGACCTTATGTTTATTCAGTAATAATCCATTGCCAACATGTAGACATGTTATTTGCATTTAGCAGAGATGCTGTTTAAAAGGTAAATTTGCATTTAATGGTGTAATTTTGAATTATTAGAAAAGGTGTTTGGAGTTTTGTTTAGCAGCCTTTAATTGTCCTAAGTGGAAACAAAATATGAAATTTAAATAGGAAGAGGAACATTTCAATATATGATACTAGATGGAAACACGAGTCCTATCTTTCTCTGAGCTGAGCATGGCAGATGTTACATGCAGGAAATACTCCGTTAGCAGTGCTGAAGGACTATCTTGCAAACTTCCTAGCAATAGTGTTGCAGAGCTGCTTCAGCCGCTTCTTTAACTAGGCTTTCAAAGAAATACGTTTCAGATTTGAGAAGGATTCAGTCTGACAGTTCAGTTTCAGAAGCACATAAACCTATTTAAAATGACATGTTTAGATTTCTCCTTGGTCTGCTGTAGGTGCTACAGCATTTGCTTCTGGACGAGTGTGTGGTTCATCACAGAACAGCTAAATTTTACTGAGCTTCCTTTTCCCTCTTATTCCTAAACCAACTTCTTTCATTTAAAAATTAAGCCCACTTCCTTAAAATTTATGGCATATAATCACTTGAATACAGACAACTTTAAAAAGCATTTCTTACTCAAATCTAAAAGCTCTTCTTAACCCCGATATATTTCTCTGACCCATCAAATTTTAGTGAAGGAAAAACATGCAGAACATCTGCAATTAAAGCTTTTTTCTACTTCTAAATTGCCCAGGAAACAAACTGTCTTTTGCAATGCTGGGGATGTATGTGTGAAGTAAAATCAATAGGCTGCTACAGCACCTCCTGGACAGCATGTATGGTGTTTTCTGCTAATTGCTTCAGAACTAATGAACACTAATCCTTTCTGCCCATAGCACAATCTTCCTCTCTCCAGCAGCAGGCAGAATAAACTTGAGATCAGCCCTGAAGCATGGCTTAGAAGTTGGTGACTTGAATTACTCTAGACTTGAGACAAAAGAGCATTCCAAACCTCAACAGCTCTCACAGAGAATGTACCAAGCACCAGGGTAGTATCTATGAGATGGTGTGCATGAAGCATCAAAATCTTCACTGATCAAGCATCCAACGCTTCTCTGGACTTTTACTGAGCACACTGGCATCCCTTTATTGGAAGTCCCATTTATTACTTCACACAATAGACATTTCAAACCATCACTGTTATGACTTGACTAAAGCACGTTGACCCAAACAGTGGGAGATCAGCCCCTGCTTTTGATTAATTACCTCCACTGAAGTAGTTACTGTCTTTAACACTTTCCACTCAAATGATCAGTCTACGTTGTTAATGTTTGTTTTATTCCCTCACTTCTTCACCTCTCTGAAAGAAAATCAAACCCTAAATTTTTGTGGACATTTACTGCAACCATCAGGAAGATCACTAGAACTCCCAGACCAGACAAACTGATCACATCTTCTCTGTTCCTTGGACTTACTGCACTGTGTTTACTCAGTTACTTGACATCGCTTGTGTCCAAAGCCATTCTTCTCTCTTTACTTCTCATCTCACTTTTTCCTTCCCAGTTCATGCCAAGCTATACATGCAAGATGAAGGGTCTGTCCTGCCAGACAAAGTTCCCATCTAAATGAAAGTTATAAAATTGACATCTGGCTGGTTCTGTTAAACAACAACAAATTCTTTTTTATACTGCATTAAACAGAAAACCAATTCCAAATGTTATCATTTCCTTACATCATTTTAAATATAATTTGGTAGACAAAACATTAAGCAGAATGCTCTTACTTCATAATACAATGCACCACCCAAAAAAGTCAAGTAACTTTAAATTTAGACACTAAGCTAGAAATTCACTCCTTCTAGACAATTACCAGCTACCTGCCTATTAAATATGCATTCTTTGTTTACATATATGTGATATTCCATTTTTATTTTTAATGTTACAAATTAGCACATCCTGCAGAGCAGCTGAAATAACTCTTCCTATTTGCCTAACACCCACTATAGAAACACAAATAGGCCAATTCATAAACATTTCTATTTTCTACCCTGAATTCAATCTTCCTGCAATTAACATTCTCCTCTCCTAGGTGTACAACTCCCTACCTTTCTGTTCAAATCAGCAATAGCCTTCTTCTGATACAGAAATGAAAAGAGAAGACTCTAAATACAACGTATTTTAATAATTTAGTAGCAATACTAATCATATCTACAATGCTACAAATGGTATGTAGTTAAAAATATATATTATAATATTAAAATATGACTTGATGATGGTTATTGAGCAAAATAAAATATAAGGAAAACCCTAGCATATGCTTTATTATCAGTAGAAAACCATTTGAAAAGCTCTTAATTACACTTTGAACACTGAGTATTCACAGTGTTGACAAACTTCGAGAGGCAGCTTTATCAAAAAGAGCTGTGAGTGTCAAGATACTCCTTTAAAAACTCCCTATTAGCAATATTTACTTCTATTGAAGACTCTTCATACTGTTACACTTGGAGTTCAGCAAACTTTTCTGCAAAGCAGTGATTTAATTCACATTTAGAGGGGCACTGAATTCAGTGGAGTTGCACAAATGAGTTAGGTCCTTCACAAGTACAGATAAGACAAACATTGACTTTAATACAGAACATGTAACACAAAAAGCTTCACTTTTTCATTGTGTATTTTTTTTTTATTAATGTGACTTGTTTTTCATTTGTGGGGTTTTTTTAAGTAAAGGATTGCCTATCTATCTGACAGAGAACGGGTGAGGTGGGGGAGAGTGCTGCCTGGGGAGCAGAGGGAGAGCACTCCCCAGAAGAGGATGCAGAGAAGAATGACACAAAGAATCTCCATATAAAAATGAACATGGAGGGTTGCAATACAATTCTCCATGCTTCTGTGCAATCACTGGCAATCATGATCACTCTTTTTCAAAGTATCTTACTTCAGCTGTCAACTATGTGTGTTAAATACACGTGCACATGTATATATATACACAGAGGTATACATTGCAGTCCTTAAACTTTTGGAGAAGGTGCACTAAATCTAGATTTTCCCCCCATAAAAACCTCTCTTCACACACAAATTACAACAGACACTTTAAAAAAGGTTGACAAATTTGTTTCTGAATGGAGGTTATTCATACACATAAAAAATACCAGTAATAAAAACTTCTACTTAACCTTAATGTCATGTAAAATAACTCCACAAGGAGCAAATAAAGGAACTAAATCTGACAGCAAAGGTTATGAGAGAAAAGATGTAGTTTGAGATCCCACAGCAAACGCCCCATGACATGCCAAAGGCTGAAGGAAATACACAAATGACCCTGCAACATGAGACCTCTTGCCCTTTCCAATTCCACCCGAGAGGCATATGCTACAAAGGGGAGAGGCCTATTTCAAGCCCTTCCTTCCTTCCTTTTTGAAACCACCGCATCCTGGACCACAACTATGTCCTTACAAGCAGCTAAAAAAGGATGTTACTTAAAACAGTCTGGTTTTAAAACATCTAAACAACTTGCACTTCTGTCTCAAGGCAAAGCTGTCATTGTTCATGCACCTACAGCAAGCTTACTGTCTCTTTTACTAAACAATAATTTTATCCCTAACTTTAAATGTCCACAACAGAGATCAAGATAAAGCAGGAAAGTTTAATTCTGCTTCTTACTTTATCTATTTAAAGTATATTAAAAGAAGTAGAGTATCTTCAAGATTTTGAAGGAGTCTGACAGCTATAATTCTATATTTTTGTGTTTATTAAATAAACCAGTAATATTTTAAAATATTTTTTCAAAAATAAATATTTGACACGTTCCTATTTGCCTGGTAAGTCTACACATGTTCATGTGTGTGCATGTATGTATAAATTCTTATAAAAATTCTTTTTACAAGTATGCCCAAAATATTTAGACTAAATGTTACATTTAATGTTTAAATATATGAAAGCTTTTAAATCAATGGTAAATTTGGACCTCGACGTGTATGCATGTGCAGACACACACACACTCCCCTCAACCCCTAATCATCAACAGATGCATTGTTTACACCTCCAAGAAGGGTTCTTAGACCCTTTCTGCCTGGCACCCCACATCCTCTTCCTTCCTGTAGCACAAATCGGAAATGTCTTCTGATCAGACAGGATTCATCCATTCAAAACATTAAGCACTGTGTACACCGAATGATGGGAAGAATCCGTTTCCTCCCACGTAACTCATAAAAATTACAACTTAAAAATCACAGCATCTTTGCCCACTGTAACAGTACTTATGAATCATTTACATACCATTAGATGTCTGCTTCAACACTGCTTCCCAACTGAGGACAAAGAATTGCCCTACAGCACCTTGCCCTTCATGATGCAGTCACATGCGTCATGCGTGTGCTCCTTTGAGAAGCACTGTCTGTATCAGGTGTGCACTCCCTGCTTCCCCAGCCACTGTCAGGATACAGGAAAGTATTGCCAAAGTCTCACTGGGTCTCCCTGCAACTGACAGGAATGCAGGCTAATGACTGAATTACAATGAAATGTAATTCAATTAATTACAGTAACAGTAGGGACAGAAATTGCTTGCTCTGAACATGTGTAAGTGTGGATAGTGCTGTTGATGATTAACAAACCAGCATACTCTCAGGAAGGTGGGAAGATGGGATATCAGTTTCATCCACCAGGGACCAGAGCCCTTTCACTGACAAGGAATGCAGGCTAATGACTGAATTACAATGAAATGTAATTCAATTAATTACAGTAACAGTAGGGACAGAAATTGCTTGCTCTGAACATGTGTAAGTGTGGATAGTGCTGTTGATGATTAACAAACCAGCATACTCTCAGGAAGGTGGGAAGATGGGATATCAGTTTCATCCACCAGGGACCAGAGCCCTTTCACTGACAGGTATGACCTGACCACTGTAACTGAGCTGCCCCACACAGCCGTTCTGCAGCGTTCAAATACAGCTACAGCTTGAGAGCAGCTGGGAATATTTGGGCTCTGACAGCGCAGACCCTACGCTTCCCAACGACATTTACATTGCCCAGCGGCTAGCAGGTAGGTTTCAAGGAGCACAGGGCACGGGCTGCCTGCGGGAGGTCCCTGCCCTGCAGTAAGGAAGGAAAGACAACAGACAGGCAGCTAACCATGTAAACAGGCCACTTCATGGGCGGCATCTTTGTTAACAGCTACAAGAATTAAGACATTTCCTCTTACTGGGAACAGGAGTTTATTCTATAACCTTACAGGAGCTGAGAATAATTGTAGCCTGAGAAATAAGATTTTGGCACAAGAGATCCAGTCTCTTGGAGTTACTGTTTCTGAAGGAGGCACATGTCTGTGGGTAGTCTCTTTGTGGATGGCATAGCACTTCTTACAGACACTCCAGAGCTGAGGATAATGAACAGCCTACACAAGTTCTCTTAAATCACTACTGTCTTAATATCAGAGGTTTCACCTGTCCTCATGTGCAGGTCTTGGAAGACTGTTAACACTATACATGAGCTTTGATATGGCACTGCCAGCCAGAGAGGAAAATCTGCTAGGTCTGCTGGAGCCTTGCCCAAGCTGCCTCCATTTCCTCACAAGGATTTTTTTGATTCATCGTTGAGGACTATAGCATGCACAATGTGCTTTTGTACAGCTCACAAGAGGGTGGGCCTTCAAAGGTCAGGAAGGCCTCTGCTCTAATCTCTATAAAGGGGCTGAAAATATGGCTCTCTCATTTTGCTCACCCACTACTAGTTCCACACCAGAAATGATGAAAAAGTGCATTATTCCTGTTAATCAGGAAAAAGTTCAGCACTAAACACAGGCAAGTGACAGTCACAGATAGCAATAAGTACATCCGAGAGCTACGTACAGACATAATGCTGCTCCTTCTGATGTTATGACAAGGTTAAAAGCATGTTTTGAATTTAGCCTATATTAATAGTGAACTATTAACAAAATACTTAAGTGTTGAACAATAAAGAAAAGCCAAAAAACCCAAGTTACCCACATCCAGGTGCTGAAAATAATTTAAAAATATACAAAATCCAAACAGTCCCACAGTAGCCCATAATCTTCTATTAACAAAGAGAGAAGGAATAGAATAAACAAAACATGAAGAAAGGTAGCATCACCAAAATAGAAAGTCTTGCATACCCCTGCACATAGGAAGGGACTAAGCTTACTTGTGGCATTTTCTTGGATGTTACTGTCAGTTATGCTTCATAATATTCTGTAGAAAACCAGTATACATTGAACACCAGAAGTGTGAAGGTCAACACTATTTCCAAGCAAGTCAACATAGAAAAGGGCTGCCACAATGAGAATGAAAAGGACTGAGGATGACAAAAGAAAGACTAACCTACCAACTTGCTATTGCTTTAGTCAACTGATACTTTCAGACTTCCAGAATAAACTTTATAGGCTTGCTAATAAAGATTCTGGTATTTAGGCAGAAGTGAAATTGCTAAAATGGAAAATGTACAGCAGTACAGATAGAAAAATCATCAATTTGTAAGGCGTCAGATGATCCAGGGGAGGCAACAAAGACATTAACACGCCTGAGGTTGCCAAACTGCAGCAAACTTGTCTTCTACAAAGGCCAGCTTGGTTTAAAATTCTCCCAGATTGAGTGAGATTATCTTGAAAAAGGAGACGAGAACATCAGCTGAAACAGTCAACTAGAAGAAATGGTTGTGTTTTGGACAGATTACAAATCTGCCCAGCTTCCCAGAAATATCTGAATTTCTGAAAGCTTATCTGAAACTCAATTCAATATTATATATTTCAGTAAAAAAGAACATAAAATAATAAAACTGATTATCAGATGCTTGATTTTAATTATGAATTTAAGCACAACACAGAGAAAAACACTAATGAATTATATTTACTTCAGTTACAAATGCTTTGTGTGTTACTGGGTTTTGCAGAAAAAGGTTAGTCTTTTTTAGCTATACATCACAGCTGCTTTCTCACATTTCTCGGAAAATAAACTTTATACACTGACAGGTGAAGACTCAAGCATGCACTAGGCTGCCAAATTCAATCAGGCAGAACTATAAGCAGCCTCCCTTCAGGGCTGTTTCTTTGAATTAAAAGTTTGCAGAGGTCAACAACCTTTCTGCCCCAGGTTTTGTTGTAAGCTGAGGAGGATTTATACCAGCCTGTCAGCCTACTCAACTGGAAGTTATTAGTGTTCTCTGCTACAAAAGAAACCTAAATCAAGCCTTAAACATTTTATAGGGTTAACAACTGTTGGGGAATCCCACAAATGAAATTAGCTAATGTGCAAAACCGAAAGAAATCTATCATCAATATCAATTCAAACCACTTACAGATTGCTAAGAGAGATCCACTGAATTACAGCCCCCAATGCCCACGAAAACACAGTTTCGTTTTGAGCTGTATTTAGATGATGGTCGTAGTTAGCATCCGGAGTAATGTGGCTACATTTCATACAGTCATTTAAACAGAAAATTCACTCATACCTGTTACCTGAGAAGTAAGGCTACATATCATGCAGTTTTTCCACATTTTTGAAAACAAACAAACAAAAAAAAAATCACATATAGCAAGGTGAAGAGTGTATTTTTTTTCCATTCTTAAAATCTTCAGCAAGAAATAGATCTTTTAAAGTGTTCTATCCCCGAAAAACTTCTCAAACATCATCTCTATAATCCTTTCTCAAGGAGTACTGCTATCTTTCCAAACGAACCATGGACACCAACCCAGGCAAAAGTATGGAAAGGGAAGAAAGGTCCCTTCTCTTTAGCCTTTTGTGAATAAAACCACTGCTGAAACTGAAAAAGAAACTGGGCCAAAAGAAGTTGATCAAGCACATAATTCCAAAGTAACTCAATTCAGAAGTATGCAAAGATTTCCAAACAGAAAACAAGAATAATTTTTCCCTAGGAATACAGGACGGATACTTACACAGCCTCCAGCAAGGATCTCTGCAGGAAGTGGAATGGAACCATCTTTCTTAGTAAATTTGTCTCTGACGAAGTCATTAACCTAATAACGATACAATACATTACACACAATTTTAAGTTATTTTTCCTCCTTATTAACACATATCAAGTACATCTGCAACCATACATATTAGAGTGCTTGTAAGTGGTCATCTTTCACACATTTTAGGAAATAAATCCTGTTACGTTAACAAACAAAAGGATGCCAGGAAAAAAAAAAAGGTACGTACAGTTAGCTTAATAGCCTTTTCTGGAGCAACACCTATCAGCTGTGGTAACAAGCCTATAGAAACAAAGACATCATAAGGCAACATTATCTTCCTAATAGAGAAACTAGTATTTTATAAGAGCTCTACAGAAATGCCTTTCTGCACATGGGATATCCTTTGAGGTGGATGTCATTTAAGTATGTGATGCTGCTAGAGCACTGAATATTCATACAAACACAACTTTATATTAAGATTTCTGTTGAAAATGGTAATGAAAAGGGTGACCAGATCTGCCTTCCACAACCAAGCCAAGCCTGATGCTGTTGCTGCACAGAAGTAAAAAAAAGGACTGAACATACACCCTAGATATTTCTACTACATAAGAGTTCATCTGACTTTTTTACAACTTAGTATAATTTTCCCATAAAGCTTACAATTCCTTTTAAAATAGGAGAGTAATTGTGAGATGTACACGACTGATAAATTGTCAACTCATTTCTACTTGACTCACTGACCGGGGTTTTCTGAAGGCTCCAGTCGACTAAGCACATAAAGGATTTTCTCTGTTCAGTCCAACATGGTAGCATGAACTTCTGTAAACCCTATTACTATAAAGTATTTTTTATCTCACCCAGAGGAAGCATTAGCGAAGAGAAACCGATTTTGAAAAGGCCCTTGCTCTTGGTAAATAGCTGCTATCAAAATGATCTGCCATTTGACAAAAGCACATACACTTTTCTAGGAACTAATAGGTTTAAGGAAAAAAAATCAGTAGATGGCAGTCTTAACTTCCTAACATACAAGACTATAACTGTATCTTTTACTTTTAAATCCATTTTTTCCACAACCCTTTTGGCATATGTATAGGTTATAAAACTTAAAAGGGTTATTTTTCTAAGAAGTGGTCACTTCCTAATGTTATTCCATGGTTATGGAATATCAGTTTGTCAGAAGTGTTTGCCAGTTACCTAGCAAAAAATCCCACACCAATTATATCAAAGATCAGATAACAGGAATAAAACTGCACAGATGCAGCTTTCCACTATCCGTTAAGTGAAAAGAATAATAGCTAAAAATTCATTTTAAAATTCAAAATTACCAAAAGTACTCAGCCTGCAGAATTTTTATACTATTTCCTTGAAAGGAAGCTCAGAGCAAAGGTACCTAAATAGACAGAGCAGCAGTTAATATATGCAGCGTAGTGTTTTCTTCCAACATAATACTTTCTGTGTGATTTACAGACTTACTACGCTGAGGAAAGGTAGTTATTAAACACAAAGAAAGGTTGACAATAACAAAAGAAATGCTGCCCTCCCAACCTGAATCTCTGATCTACCATGAAAAGAAAATCCAGCTCTGCAGTGCCTACACTTTAAAAACCCAAAACTACCAGACAAAACACAAGACAATTCCCCCTTTCATGAAGATGAACTCATTGGGCATACACATTTGGAGTGCCAAACGTGCATCGTTGAGTAAAGGACTTTAACCAACTCTATAAACGTTTCTGTTGTTTACTTTAATATACTCCACAGACCAAGTGGTAACATTCTATCAGTCCAAGATGTAACACGTTGACCATTAACTGCAGTATTTTCAAAACAACTTCTTACCCTAAACAATCCTAAAGACAATTATTAATGACTATAAACAAGCTTAACAAACTGACATTCTCTCAAACAAGCACATTTTTTCTCAAGTGTAAAGCAGTGGTTCCAACTCATTAATGAAATCATCTTTGATTTCCAAGTATTTGAGAAAGTTTAGAAAACAAAAATAAAAATAACAAACGATCAGTTTTAGAAGCTGCCCTGCAAAACCATGTGATTGAGTGGAAAAGATAATAGTACCATAGAACAGCACTGTAGAAATAGTCACATAAATGTAACTCATGGAGTATTTGCTGTTGCAAAAGATTAGCAACAAAAAAGGAAAACAATTCGCCAATAAGATGTTATTTATGGCAATTACAGCTATTTCATTAACATTTTCACTGACATATTCCTCCCTCTACCCACTTGCATAGCAAAATCCTGCAAGATTACAAAGATCTCTTTAGCCAGAATCCAGACTTTCACATGCAAAAACTTCCCAGATATTGTCCTTAAAGGACACTGTCCAGTGTCTTCACTGACAGAACACATTGCAAAGCAGAAAAAAAGGCTGTGACCATCACAGAAGTGAGTGACTTTTCTCCAACTAAAAAACAAAAGTGTGCCAATTAGTAAATAGAATAGTTAGAGTTGGAAAGGACCTTAAGATCATCAAATACCTTACTGATCCTTATGACAACCGTGCACTTCATTATTGAGGTGAAATGACAATTGAAAATAGAGAATTCAACTAAATATTGATTTCAGAGGACTGACTAGCATGGGCCCTCCATGTAAGTCACTTTACTGATGTGATAAAAACCCTTTCAGAATCTTCTGAGCTAAAACAAGATATAAGATAGCTTTCAGTCTAACTGATAAAACTGATTAAAGTTGTTTTGAATTCTTAGCCTGTACTTTAGAAGAGGATTTTTGAGTTTTTTTTAAATTACAACTTTTATGAGTTCCACTGTTGATATTTTAAAGTAAAATAGAGCAACATAACAGGATGCAATTTTTTGTTCACAGGATAAAACAAGTCCCACTGACTGCAAAACTATGAGGCATAAGAACTGGCATCCAGTTGACAGGTACGTTTCAAAATTACTGTCTTTTGTCTCTTAAAAAATATTTGCAGTAAAATGGATCTTTATTCCTCAGATGCTAATATGCCTGGTACTTGCCCTCAGCCAAAAGTTACAATCCTCAATTTGTGAGATAACAATCATGTCCACAACACTCATATCCCAGAAATTAGGACTTTATGCAACCTAAGAAGCACAGAACAAATCAGTAACAAAAATATTCCCAGTTTTTCCCAGTAATTGCTTATGATGAACGCTGCTGAAGGGAAGATACATACTGAGCTCTATGAAACAGAAGCAAAATTGTATATGATACCAAGTCAGCTGGTTTTCCCCTAAGAAACTAGCTGCTGAGGTATTAAAAAAAGAGGCAGAAAATCCCTGACTTGGTACATTTATTTTTTATTCACTTACCTCTGTAAAGACCAAAAAAGCCTTCAAAACGCAAAACCTTTTTAAAGCAGTCAAAACTGTTTTTATACATCAACTCTCCTACGACTGAACCAGTGGAGCGCTGATTCTGCATGCGCGTTTTCACCAGGTCTATGGGATATACCGCAGTCGCACCAACAGCTGTAAGAAAGCATTTGAGTATTATTTCTGCACCATCATTGTTGTAGTATATAATTTTCTACAACATTTTTTTAAACACAAAGAATATATAAGCTGGTAAGATCTCTGATATATTGAAAGTAAGAAAGGACAATACTGAAAGTGTAGTAAAAAAGGCTCAAGGAGAATGAATTACAGTAACTTAAAGCAAGGTGTGTAAAACAAAGAAAACCAATCTGAACTACCAGTAAGGAATTTCATTACTGGTGTAATTTCAGAGGACTGTGGAGAGATACTAGAACAGAAGCGATAAGGAAAGGGCATGACACAACCAGAAGCAGCTCCACCCTCCAATTCTTCATGTGTATTACCAAAAAATGCACCTTAGATGAGACCAAGTATTCTGGCAAGACAGTGTTAAACTAACCCAAGCTTGAAAAGAGAAGTATTACTCACCTCCAGCAATTGAGCCCAAAGTGAACCTGTAAGCTGACTCTGCTACCTGGAGCCAGATAGGCCTGCCAAACTCTCCAAAAGATTGCTGGGGGGGGGGGGGGGGGTAAAAAAAAAAGAAAAAAAGGACAAAAAAAAAAGAGCTTGAAAGTCTGCATGGGAAAACAAAGATGCTTGTGAATGGGCTTTTATAATGGTACAGAAAGACTCTGACAAATAATTACTATATAACTTCCATTACACCCAATAAATAAAGCACTTTTTTCAAATACTCCTTTCAGAAAATATTCTTCCTTATATATTCCTAGTATAACTAAAAGAGCTATGGTCAAGAAAAAGCAGGCAGAAACTCAGATCAACTTCGCTACTTTCCACTCTGTTGCCTTTGAGTTTGTATGGCATCTATCTCCCCCTTTTGGCTCAAACAAAACTCATTACCTCAAAAGGAATTCATTATTTCACAAATAGCATCTATCAAGCATGGGATAAATTTTAAGATTACATATACATTAACACATAGCAAAAACATGACACCTCATGTCTTCAAAACAGCAGAAAGTCAATTATTCCCCAAAGTATTCTCCACAAGTCTTTTTCAGGCAGTTGCTGATTTACAGACACAATGATGACCTCCCTCACTTCAATCACACACACTACTATAAATGTATTAGTGTTCTAATGAAATATAGGCCTGCACAGAAAATACTCGCAGAGACTCATATTATTAGATGGTTACTAGAAACAAGGTAACTGATAAGCAAGATGTAAGTGTTCACAAACTTGCACTACAGAGTATGCAACATAGGCCAAATTTTCTTCCAAACATAAATAAAGGGATTAGAGAAGAATTTGTTATGCAGTATAACTTGCCTAGGCTATATTAGTGGCCAAGATATTAACTGTTAAATTCCATATTAAAGCAGATACTAAAGCCCATCTCCCAAAAACAAACCTGTTTTTCTTAAAAGCACCCTGTGATGTTAGCAGCTGCGCTCCTGACAGCATAGCTGGAATGTATACAGACCACAGACTGCTATGGAAGGCTTTGCTCTGATGCACACTACGAACTCTTCACAAAGATAATCATATGTACATTTCACAGCTAACTCAGCAAGGCTACTTAACTAAGTTAAGGTCAAGTTACTGAAGCTCTGAAAAGTGAAATATCCCCAGAAATACAGCATGTACCTTAGTATAAGCTACTTTGTTTGGACTGATATTACACTGGATGTGCAAAACCCTGCCTTTATCACACAATGTTACACTGTATGTACAAAATGTAGGATAAAAGCCTATAAGACTAAGATGGGATCATTACCTGTAAAAAACCATTAATTGTATTTTATACAGTTTTTCCACAGAAGAAAAAGATATGGCTACCATCATTTGCTTCCACAAGACATTTTCCTCTCGCACAACACAGGTTAACAGAGAAGAATTGAGAAATTCTAGGGTAGCATCAAAATGATAAAGTGCACATATGCAGACCAGCATATAAAAGCTTAAATCAAATGTATTGCCTTTACAAGCAATCAGAAGCAATAAATCTGAAGAATGCCCTCACTATTCTCAAACACTACATTTTCCTATCTAAAAAAAAAAAAGTTCACAATAAAAACAAAATAACCACACATGCACATAAAAAAATCCTAAAATACAGAGATATTTCTTTTGATTGATATAAATAAAAGACACATGCAATAATAACAGCCCACAAAAGCTTACAAGTGGGAGTGGTTCTTCCTGCCACAAAAATTTTCTCCTAGTACAGCACACCTGCTTCTTTTTAGCTGTTTTAAGGTTATTCTTTTTCTAAGCTCCACACAGTTCTCATCAAAATTCAATCATAGAATCATTGCATTCAGACATTAATCTTAATGAATACATCATTGGACGTTAAAAATCAAACTCTTTCTGAAGGAAATGTCACTTTTATATTATTAAATAAGTGTTCACAAAGTTTGCAGTTTACTTGTGTGTTCAGATGGATATGTAAATGAATGTAATTAATGCTATAGCTTTCAAATCATGAATATTTATAAACAGAAAATTACTGTAGCTGTCATCCCCATAGGATATTCAGCTGCTAGGCTTTAAGGAGATCTTACACAATGAAAAAAATTGACAATAAAGTAAACATGGTTCAAAGCAGGCTAATTTCCATTTCCACCAAACCTACATAGAGTGACTTTATGTAAAAATGTAGATTTTCCTTTAAGAAGGAATTTTAAAATCATATACAAGTGATTACAGACTTGGTTTCATTTTTCAGGGACAGCTGGACCTCTCTGAGATGATATTCTCTCTTCCAGGAAAGGGTATCTTTCATTTTGTCAATACAGTTAAATAAGGTAATAAAAGGTTCACTTAGGATAAGGTCTATTAAAAGACTGTTCCTTATAAATAGAAGAAAATGAAATTACTTTGCTTTCTGTTGTCCTCTCTTAACACAGAGCGCAGACTAGAATGAAAACATAATGGTTTACTCCAGGAGTGTGAAGAGAGTATATTCTGTTCTAGTGATGAGTGAAACTTTTATCAGTGAGCTCATTTTATAACAATGCCAAGCTACAAAGGTAATTTTGAAGTGTAAAATAAAACAAGTCAGTATTTTGTCTATTGAGAAAGGTGAATACAAAGACACTGATTGAAACCAAAGTTGGCAGTTAGGAATGTAATTACAAAACTTCATCAAAAGTATTTCTCATTAGTCTGGATAAAGGTTGTATATGCATTTCTGTGTCAATCCATTCTGTCATTTTTGTCATCAGAAGTCTATAGGAAGACTGTTACCACTAAGTAGGTTTTGAACACTTATTTCATTGGCTTACGTGTCTAATCATTAAGAACAGAACAGATACTGTGTTTCAGACCAATTTGTTTTAAAGAGAACTGAATGATCAAATCCACCTGTAATAACAGTAACCAAAATATGCTCAGTCTCATGCATGGAAGACTTGCTATATTCCACATAGGACAAATTTCCAATCATAGCAGTTGAACTAATTCAAGATTTTCCTGTCGCTAATACATATCCTAGATTTTGTAGTAGATATAACTGCTTAAAGGAACCTCTGCAATATGCATAACAAGTGAGCTGAGAAATAAAAGGTTTTGTAAACATGAGCTTTCATTTTCAGATAGACTCCTAGGATCCCTCATCCACTGGCAAATTCAGAACATTCATGTGGCGAATAAGGCATGGGTGATTTTTGTCACTACGCTGCTACTTTTCTTCAGACCACTCTGCAGCAGTACTATCTGCCACTGGCATCACCACGGTAGAGAATCTGAACTTCATTTTATGGGAGACAGTGTAGCTTGGTATTGCTGCCAGCTGTATGTCCTCCTGCCCCAACAGCCCAGATAGCTGAGCTACTTGCGAACCAGTTGCTGAATCACTGCAATTCGGGAACAGCATTTTAACACAACTCATCACCAGTGTCAGATTGCCATAAACGCTGAGCTGCGAGATGTGGTTGTTCAGCAACTGATTCCTAAGAAGCCCAGCTGTCTGCGTACCAAGCGAGGTGTGGGCAGCTGGGAGCAGAACCCAGCTCAAACCAGAATGATGCTCACTTGGGAGTTGGAGCCCTCAGATGTTTTGATAGGCACCCCATAAACTTTTAACAGACTGAAAGAGAGAGAATTGAAGTAGTTTAGACATTGTAAGAAAATGAGGACCTTCAGGATGAAAAATTAGATTTATCTGCTGAGCACACAAAGATGTATTTAGTCAGAACTATGGGATACGCTCATAAAAGATCTTAAGAATCTTCCCTTTGTATATAACAGGTGGAAAAGGGATGTGGAGACATCCTTGGAGCAAAATGCACTGGTTCAGATGAATACTATTGTATTTTCTTGTAAAGGTTACTCAAAAATACAGAGCTCCGTGTGGAATTAAAATTCTCATGAAATTCTAACAGTAAAAACAAAAGATTGCTCAACTTTTAAGATCAGATCCTATTTTTTGTTTGTTTTGCATAATAAACACTAACGTGCAACTGGACTATGTACTTTTGATTATGCAACCATGTAATTCACCACATATATATGCCTTCCTTTCTGAATCTGCTGTGTAACTGTTTCAATGTCAACCAACACCCCAAGACTTTCTTCTCAGGGCTGCCCTCAGTCCATTCTCCACCCAGTCTGTATTTGTGCTTGGGATTACCCTGACCCACGTTGGACCAATCTAGTATGACATCTAATTCCTTGTTTAGATGCGTACTCAATAGCCTGCCCAATTTCTATCGTAATACCAATACACACAGCATGTTTCAGTTATTACGAATCTATGTAAAGTGTATTATTCTTATTTTTCATATGCAAGTATATGTAAACATTCACTTAACTTCAACAATTTTATTCTTTTTCTACCTACCTGCTTCTGGAGTTCTGCCAAGTTGTAAGGTAATGCACCTTCAGCCAGTGGTGCTATTCTCTCTATATCTGCCATAGTTAAGCGCCTTTACAAAGGACAGAGAAAAACAAGTTACTGCTAGATAGAACACCAAACATTCAATACTGTGTTCCTGGCCACACCCCACAGAATACATCTTGGATTTAAAAAAAAACAACCAACACTTGTCATAGTTGAATGCACGTTTAAGAAGTCTGCTACACTGCAACAAAGAATGCTTGGAATTAGAAGGGCACTTTCATAGCTTGCAAGCGGAGATAAAGGGAGATTGGATTATTCAGAAGCAAGTTCTTGATTACTAGTAATAAGGGATATACTACACAAATTAAACTATTTCTATGTATTCCTACCTGAGATTTCACATGTGTTAAAGACCCACGCAAACCATCACCAATACTTAAGGGTTAGTAATACCAGTGTACTGTAACCTTTTTGGACTACTGTAATGTATTTTGCTATTTTATATGTTTATCTATAATATGACAACTAATAATTGTGTCTGATGTACACAATTCACTTACAAACCCATGGATACATCAAAGTGAGTTTACACTGAATAAATTACTGGTAATGAAATACAATGGAACACAAAACTTTTTAAAATTAAGGTGAAAATCGGTAGCTTTCACACAGAAAACAACAAAATAATGATTGTAAAATACTAAAATTAATTATGTTACCCAGTAACACTGTATAAATCGGCAAGTTGGTAGAGAATATCTATTTCCAGTGGTGTAATTTGTGCAAAGTGGATTGCAGAGTGGGCAAATTCCTCTGGATTCAAAAGAGAAAGAGACATAAAGTAATTGTGTTATTTGTCAAATTTCCTCTTTAAATGCTCACAAATAACTTAGATAACATCAAAATGAAATCTATCACCAAGAAGCAAAACCCATTATGCAAAGAGAAAAGATATCTTTAGGAGAATATCTATCTTGAAACAGGCCCTTGCAACACGGAGCAAGTCTTACTCCCCAGATTTGATTTAAGGTAAGAATTCGTTAAAGTCAACAAAAATACTCATATTAGCAAGCTTAATAAAACCACACCCACAATTTGCGATTCTTGTTTCTGAAGTTCTGCAAAACAGAATAGAACAGAATAATGGCCCATTATTCACAGCTTTAAGGGCAACTGACTCATCTATTGCCATCATGTCCAGATTTCCTTCTCTGCTAGCTCTGAACGACCCCAAGCTTAGGTATTCATCTAGCCAAATTACATGACACATTCTTGACATAATTGGCAAGCTACAGTAAACAAGTCTGAGCAGTAAAAACACACTTGCTTTTTTTCACAACACAAATCCAAGCAAGATGTATTTATGCATCTGCACCAAAAAACATTGCTAGCCAATTTGTTAGCAGAATTTGGAGGATGAGGACAGGCATTTTACGCTTTCCTTTAGGGACAAAGGTATGCAGAGCATATGAACATAAGCCAAACAAAGAACAGGAAAAAAAAAAAAGGGAACTTGGCATGCTTTTTACCACACACAGGCTTGGCTGGTCCCATCCATACAGGTAATAAAATTGGTGATAAAATCTGCCATAAAATGACTACAAAAGCAATTCACTCACGCCTGCAGCAAGACTGAAATAGGGCAACTTTTCATATGCACAGGGATTAGTTATGTCCTAACAGACATAAACTATATATAAAGCCACTCAGTCAAGTAAGCTCTAAGAAGTCATAAATTATTACAGTTTTTCTAAAAAAGATTCAATCGTGAATAAAGTAACTAGAGCTAAAACAACATGGGGATTACCGATGATGGATTTTCAAACTTAACCCATTCTATCACATTCCCTAGGAACTTTCTATTTCTAAGCAACCATGCATGCCTTTCAAGCAATTTTTCAAGGAGTGGTAAAATCCTCAATAGCATACTGACTTGAAGTTATCCATTCAAACTAATAAGGCCAACAAGGCTCCTGCCAGAATCCTAATTCTTCTCCTCAATGAGCTAGCTAAAAATCATTACTAACCTGTGAGGATGAAAATCACTCTTTAAACACTTTTCACAGCAGCCCTAACCTTGCATACTACTGCAGCTTCCAAGTTGCCTTAACTCATGTGCAACACCAGATTACAAATTGAACAGAACTAAAACATTAATAAAATATAGGAAACATACTTTACCTTTTGTGACTTCAACATCTTTTCTTGTACCTGCTATATTACTGTAGATTTTCCTAACAAGATCCATGTTATTCAAAAGCGCATTAAATGCATTGAAATAGGAGAAGCTGACCTGATGTGAAACAGTTCCACCAGCTGCCTTTAAAAATTAGAAGAAATGCAGTTAAGTACCTTAAGCCCTTTTACAACATTTTATTACAAATTACAGAAATATCCATTTGGGGAAATAAGGAAAGAATTAAAGATATCTCTCTACTCCCGCTATTTTAAGATATTTTTGATAAAAACATGAGGGTGGAATTGTTAGACTAGATACTACTTTTTGGTAAAAACATTAGGAAACAATCAGGAAATAATCATTTGAGTAGATCATTATTCAATTTATCTGATACACATACTAAATGTACCACAGAGTATTTTTCTAATACTCTATTTCTAATAGACAAATGCATGTAAATGCTGCTTCAGATAAAGGCACTAACTGAATTCTTGCATCACACAAAGCAGTGACTATTTCAAAGTCTGAAGTTAGTAGATACTATAAATTTTACAAAGACAGTATGCTTTATTAGTTAGACAAGACAGGATTTATAGGTAAAATAGTAAGATAAAAGATATTAGTTTATATTTTATATAATTTTCATTCTTACATACTTTTAATACTACATACTGTTAGTTTATAACTTTTATGTCATTACTTTACCTACAGATCTTGCCAGACTATCACAGCTGTAAGCATTCTACCCCTAGAATCTACATACTGATTTTATGAATTCTGATCTGAAACAGAACGTAAGAATACATAAAAAGACAAAACTGTAATTAGTCTCCACCTTTTGAAATGTCATATATTCAAATATAAAAATTAGATGCTTTTGTTCTAAATGAATATTCTTTCTGTGCCAAGTACATTTTGCCCTGCTTTAGTGAAAAGTATAGTAGACTAACTCAAACTGTTTCCAACATGTAAACCAGACTGCCAAACTTTTCCACTACTGCAGCCAAGGAATGCTGCTATGTTTCACCCTGTCCACTCTATTATGATGGCGATAATCTCTAGCACCAAGGCAGTGATAAACAGGTAGGAGAAGACAAAGTAGTATAGAAGCAGTAACAACTTAAAATATCATAGCTATTAAATGCTGAATTCGAGGCACTTTTCTTTACACTTACTGAAACTAAATTTTCTTCCACAAATGGAGTAAGCATATGTGAACGAATGGTAACCATGATCTCATTGAAGTCCAACCCAGTTATCATACCACTTTTATTTTTGTCCTTTAATGCGAAGGCTTGTCTTACATGTTCTGATTGCAGCTCCTAGAATGAACATCCAGAAACAGCAGATTAGAACCAACTTCTGTAATTTAGCTGTTCACAAAGATCCCACTTATTTCAGATTCTTACAGCATGCCTCAGTATGTCCATGCATGTAGACCACAGCATAACTGCAGTTTAAACTTAAATGCCAGCTCACGTAAAATGAGAAGTCTGCATACTGAGTCAAACCACAAATTCATTCGTCTGTCAAGGAAAAGCCTCAATTCAACTGTAAGGAAATACACACTTTCTCTAAGTGATTTGAGAAATAAACTTCATATACCCATGTCCTGTCTGCTATCTATTCCTTTATTAAATACTTAACTGCTAGGGAAACATCTGATATTGATCTTAAAAGACTCAAAGTGAACTGATCTCCTACACATCCAAGATGAAATACGACTGGGCTATTATAAACTAACTCATTGAAAAGTACTTGAAAATAAACAGGAGGACAGTGAAAATTATATAATATAGATTTAGATTGCCCCCAACAGCTACCTCCCATAATGTCAGAAATGGTCACTCATTTCAGGCAATTTAAAACTCCTATACAATCTGTAAAAACCTTCATATAAAGCACACTGCAGTAACCTAACCTCAAGATAATAATGATGGTTGTAAATTCTATGTCCAGAAAAAGTTGTTTCCTTCTATTCAAGCAAACAATAAAGCACATTCAGCTGTCATTCAGACCTCTAGAAGCAGCAAAAATAATAACCATGTACTGACAGACAATAAGAAGAGGGCAAACTATCTAGCTTATATCACCTTAACAGTAATTTCTCAACTACTATAACCTCAAGATCAAGGTTTTCTAGATCAGGGTGCAACAAGCCTGCTCTGATCCAAGTCCCAAATCCCACAAGATACTTTTAGGCCAAGTAAGAAAAATAAGCTGACCTAAAATAAGGGACAACAATATCCAACTCGTGTACATACTGATATTACTACAACCCATACCACCCTTCCCTACTAAGGGTTTTTAATATATGAGGACAGTAAGAGGTTATTGTACCTTACATGAGAGTATCCTGGAATAATAAACATAAAATCAAAACAAGTATTTATCACTTTGGTCCGGGTTGGGTTCCACACAAAAAAAAGCAATCTGGCTTTTTCTGCACTAGTATTTCAAATCTGTCCCTGGGATCACTTAAAATACGTAGTATCAAAGGCAGGACACAGTTTATTCCTTGAAAGTAACATCAAGTTAACAGCAGTCTTGAAAGTCTGTGCCAAACTCCAGTATCTCCATTTACAATATAGACTTCAGATCCTATTTAGTTAAGACATGTTTTTCCTACAATCTGCTCTAGATCCAGATACAGGTCAGTACAGGAAATACACGGAACTGTTGGAGTGCATCCAGACAAGGGCCACAACAAATCATCAGAGGGCTGGAGCACCTCTCCTATGAAAACAGGCTGAGAGAGCTGACATTGTTCAGCCTGGAGAAGAGAAGGCTCTGGGAAGACATTATTGTGGCCTTTCAGTTCTTAAAGGGTGCTTATAGGAAAGATAGGAACAGACTTTTTAGCAGGACAAGAAGTAATGGTTTTAAACTAAAAGAAGGTATATTCAGACCAGATAAAAGGAAGAAATTTTTTACACTGAAGGTGGTGAAACACTAGAAAAGGTTGCCCAGAGGAGTTAAGATGCTCCATCCCTGAAAACATTTAAGGTCAGCCTGGACAGGGCTCTGAGCAACCTGACCTTGTTGAAGATGTCCCTTCGCATCGCAAGGGGTTTGGACTAGATGACCTTTAAAGGTCTCTTCCAACCCAAACTATCTTATGATCCTATGATCTATTTTTATCCTGGACAATAATTACAGATAATATTAAAGCACATCTATCACTCACTACTTTCAAGACCTTATGTACAAAACTATTTTATGCCAAAGGCTAGCTCTGGAAGTGCATAATCTATTTTTCTTCAGGTCCACTAGACAGAAAATGGTAAGTTATATATAACTGCATGCTAATTTATGCAATACGGTGCAGCTACTTAAAATTCTGCAAACTCCTTTCTCATGAATCACAATGTACATTTCTCCTACTCTCCTTTCTTCCTTTATAACTGATGTCTTCCTTTAATTCCTTCTAGTATAGTGTTCAATTCATTTTTTATTTTTACTGTAACTTTTTGATTTAGCACGAAGTCCAGTTCTAAGTGAAATCCTTTAAAGCCTGGTCCCTAGAGGGTGCTTCAGCAACATCTCAGGAAAGAGACATACCTCCTGCAAAGTTGGCTGCATTTAAGATCAAACTCCCAGTCACGCCAGTGAGAGAAAAAAAAGGGCAAGTACTAGGATAAATACACTACAAGAAATGTTAAAGAAGCTAAAACATTTATATGGGAGGTTATATGGTTAATAAAAACTGGCTATGTGTAGGATGCTATCTTTCTCTGGCAGATATTAGTTTTGCTATTAAATTCTCATGACAAAAATGTAGACCCCCAATCCAGTTTAACAACAATTAGTAAAATGGTTAATTTCATAAACAGCGTATTTAGTCCCATTCTTTTATAGGATGGTATTCAAGTTAAAGCACAACGAGTACACACCAATTATAGAACTAGTATGGAGAAATAACAGTTCATCGTAACTGTAAGTATTGTATCAGATAACCATATCACTACCAGAATAAGCTCCAAATTTATAATGCTATTAGTGTATTATCAGATATGAAAATGAATTTCAATTTTACTTTGGAAGAAGGTTAATAACTAACCTGAAGAAACTGAGTGAACTCTGAATAGTTAAGATGCTTCTTCCTGTTATGTCCAAAATGCAGTCGAATGAACTCACAATCCCAGTTGAAGGGGATTTGAAGATGAATAATAGTTTGTTCAAATATTTCTTTGACATTTGCTTTGGGGGAGGGAAAAACAACAAGTGAGCTTCGGGGTACAGAAAATCTACAAACATTCCAGGAAGGATACAAATGATGTTTTAAGCAGCTGTTTAGGAAGTGTTTTAGTTTGTTAAGAATAATTGCTAACTGAACCTTTACAGACCTGTGTAAGAACACATTTTCAACACAACGTGATATTTTTTGTATTACTGCATAAAACCTTGGAGCGAGTGTTTTATTTAGTTTTAATTAAGAAGCAATTTCCCTCACACATGACAAATAAGAACTATGTTGCATTCTGATATAAAGATCAATAGTGGCTCTCTGTCTCTGCTAGGAGTCAAATTAAGCCCTTTATCAAGAGCACGAATACCTGCATTACAATCTCACGCAATATTTGTCATACTAAGTATGGTTTGATTGAACCTTGATTATTACAATCACACTGTCTGAATATGTCTATTGAAGATAGGTATAAGAAATGACATCTAAAACATATCATTAACTCAGCAGAAAGCACCTTATTAGAAGCTTTTGATAAGGTCTTAGCACAAAAATCAAATCCTATAAAACATAATTGGTAGTCTCAGTTATTAAAATGTTTTAAGATAAGTGAAGATAGAGATGTCCTCTTTTAAATGAAGTAAAGAAAAAACCTGTCATTTCAGAATATGAAATTCTTCATATGTATACTGTACAGCTGAAATCTCAATGCCAAATGTATTATCTGAATTCTGTCAAAAACCTCATCTGAAAAAAAAGCATGCATTATTCATACATAGCATTGCCATGCTGCAAAACAAGCCTGCTTTTTGTGCAGCCTATCCAACCACATAAATAGTATAACTGGATATCTATCCATACCACGTGAACACTTTTCAAAATTACCTCGAAGTATCTGAATTGATTTGGTTTTATCAACCAACCTAGAACCTGCTAATAACCAAAATAAAACATGGCATTTTGTAACTCCATCAAGAGCTATTTACTTGGAGTAAATGTGTTGCTTTCTCTATGCTAAAGGACTATTTGATTCATTCATTCTTTCAATTCTATAGCCGTTCTACTAGTTCTAGATCAAACCTTGTCAAATCACTACACAGTTTTTTATCTATTCAGTGAGGAAAGGAAAAGAAATGTTCAGAATAAATCCATCTCAGAACAAGGACATTCCAAGTAGGACGCCTTGGCTAGATTACCTGCTTCACAGTTAGTCTGAGATTACGTATTCAAGGGGCAGATTATAGCTAGTGATTTAACTGTTATTTAACCCTTACTTAAAGGTCAAACATAGACTATCGTAAAAAACCTGCAATTTATAGTTTCCACTGCAAGGTAGGCTACAGAAGTTGTTTGGGCAAACAAGAAACTTAAAAAACTACCCTGGCTACTCATAACTGTCTATTCATATCTATTCACCAGTATTAATACGCAAGATAAGGGTTAAGAAAATAAGAGATAAAGCACACAATACATAGTACTGAAATACTTTATTTATTTTGCCATACTTCCTTTGAAAGTTTTGTCTGTAGTAGATTTATTCATCAGTGCTAGAGATCACGGAACCAGGAGATGTAAATGTAAACACCCCACCTACCACTGATTCGCTGCTTCTGACCAAGCTGCCTAGAGCCTTCAGGTACTACAAACACAAACATAGTGCAGCTCACTACTGAGCTAGCAAAACAGCACTAAACTGTGAAGGGAACAAAAGACAGGCTTACTTAATTGGATCTATTGGCTTGGCTATTAAGGTACAAACAGGGTGCCAACTAGTGACTACTTACACATCTGTAAAACTGACTCTAAAAACCACAGTTCTCCTAATGAAAACTTAGTAAAAAACATTCTGAAGCAGCCAGAAAATTTAAATTGTACTTTTCAGTTGTTTCCAATAATTGCTTCTTTAAACCTTAAGGAAAGGTTAAAACAAGTCTAACTTTTTTCTTATAAGAAAATATTTATACCTGCTTATATAGACAGATATTTCAAGTATTTTAAATGAGACTTAAGCCATGGTCTTTTCATAACTCTCATTCAAACATTTAAGCATATACTACTTTAACCAAGAACTGGTTTACTACACTGTTGATCTTTTTCTTCTTAAAAACTATTACAATTAGTCATGAACACATCACACATCAAGATTCTTCAGCATATAATAATAGTGGGAAATGAATTCATAAACTTACATTCAATAATTGAGTGCATTGAAACTTGAAAAATTCTTCTAGTGATTTACTGCCTTTAATAAATGGTATCCAATTAGCCTGTTGCTTCTCTGAAAATTGACGTGCCTTATCCCTTTTTCTTCCAGGGGCAATTACCCACAATCAGTAATGTCTACTGCATGTTTTAGAGTAGTGTGAATTTAAGGATATGCTGTTGTATCTAATGCTTAATTAATTCCATGTTGGCTTTATTTATAAAGCATTTGGGTACAGGAGCAACAGCATGTACCTGTTGTGAGTAACTGACACAGTTAAACCCATTGAAACTAAATACAATTTTCCAAAGCCATCTGGGATTCTAAAACATCGCTAGATAAACACTAAAATTTACTACTTCTACCCAAAAGTAGCGATGCTTTCTTCACAATATATCAAGAATACCTTTTTAATCCAATTTAGTCAGCTATTCTCTTATAGTAAAGGAAATAGCCATCACCACAACAGCTTGTGTGATGAGAAGCAGCAAACTGACAATCACGTTTCAGAAATTATATATAATGTGCTCATCACCTACACTTCCACCACTCAGAATTATGACCAAATGTCTTATTTTTAATTTATTTTTTTCACAGCAGAAGCAAAGCATTGACAACAAAGAAAACAGGTAACATTCAGGTACAGATGCTGTGGGGTTTTTGCCTTTTTTTATCTCCCTCAGTCAAAACCCAGTAATGCTTCCAAATTAAGATAAACTACAAAGTACTTCAAATTTCCAACAGAGCTATTCTGCAGGAGGCAAACAGCAAATTATTTTTAAAGCCTTTCATTTTAGTCTGACATTCTACAGAATGCATTCATTGTCCCTGTCAATACATGTTGCTCATTTACTAATGTCTTTTCCTACTCTTTGCTCACCTTTCTGCAGTGGAATTCTTTCCTACTGAGCTGATAACTTTCTTTCCAGGCTTATAGCAATGCATTTTCTTCTCAGATAGGCATACAAGTCAGCAGCCTGATGATATACTCAACTTACCATCAGCCCCAGGAACAATAAACCTACTACTCTAGTGCACTAGAACATTACCTCCAAGGCGACACATATTCTCTCAAGATTGCTTCAGAATTTCCCCACCCAATCATTTTAAACAAATTATAGATGCCTGGAGCAGCTATCTGCAGGCAGCATACACATCACTGGCTCAACCTCCATCAAACACTGTTACCTACCAGGCTCAGAAAAACGATACGAGAACAAAGTTTTTAGAAAATAATTTCATAGAAGGCGGAAGAATACATTATAAATGCTATGATGTCTTGTGATGGACCATGGTGGGAATGAGCTCAGCAGCCCAAGTGAGCCTTGAAGTAGTATCTATTACTTGTTTTGACTAATCAGCTCCCCAGGCAGCAGAGTGAAAGCCTCACGCAATTCAGTGCCATCAACCTGTTAACAGAGTTTACCATTCCCTCTCACCAAGGATGGAAGATCAATCATGCTTGTTAGAGACACAAAAATATAAAAGTGATAGTTTTAAGT
The DNA here is from genome assembly GCF_000696875.1 of Nestor notabilis. Classification (NCBI taxonomy): domain Eukaryota; kingdom Metazoa; phylum Chordata; class Aves; order Psittaciformes; family Psittacidae; genus Nestor; species Nestor notabilis. The sequence goes on along the minus strand of NW_009941075.1, from coordinate 8,293 downwards.
AGTAGCCTAAGTATGCTAATGGTTTGTTGTTTAATAATTTATTTTTTTTTTAAATCTGTCTACTCAGTCATTTACAGTCCCATTTGTACATATTTGAGTCTTGATGTACATAATGCATTTTAATGTATTCTACGTTACTACTTTTCCTTATTTCTGCTAACAGCAAATTTTACATATTTTCACTTTCAAGCATAAAATGAAAAATCGTTGTTAAAAGCAAAAAGACTTTTCTTGTAGCACCTGATGCAACAGAAGTATATGAAGAGTGATCGAAATGCAAATAATATAGTTACTTTAACAAAGAGCAAAATGACGAATGGCAGGAAAAGTGACAAAGCTAAACTAGAAATAGTTACATTGAATTTCTACCCTTATTTTAAAAGGATTAGTGATTCTGTTTAAGGTTAATATTACTGACAGCCATAACAACAAATTGTCACTATATATAATTTTAATGTGGAGTTCCCCTTTTCTGTTCCCTCTTGCCGAACTACAGTTTTGAACTTAATTGTTATTATAAAAAAATGAGGGTCTCCCACACTGCACTGCTCACACTTGTTTAAAACTGTGCTTTAAACCTGAAAGCATCATGCCACAGGAAAGAAACAAACAGACAAACCTAACAAAAACATGAGGACAAAAGAAAGTCATGACATAATGTTTCCTACGTTACCTGAATGTGTTAAGCAAAAGACATTTTGAAAACAGGAAACTAACATATGGCTACCAGGAAGCCAAGAAAAATAGCAGTTCTAGTTTATAGCACACTTGACAAAAACATGGTGTTTTTCTTATATCCTAAGATCTATAGCCATATGGTTATGAGGGTTTTTCTGCTTACATGTTTAAAGGCTTCCAGCCTTTATGGTTGCAAATAGTATTTTATAAAACAGACCTCCTAAGATTAAATAAAAATCCTAGCATTTTCAATCCAATTGCTCATTTGGAAATGGCGGGACTGAGTACTAGTAGTGATCTGTGTTTCCTGAAAAATAACACTAAAAGCAAAGAACTGTAACAACACACGTTCAACTCCTTTCTCTTGTTCTCACTCACCTTCTTCCAGTGTTCTCAAACTTTATGTCCTGATTAAGGGAAATCTGAACTTTTTTCTCCTAGATTAAAATTTGTTGAAGAAAATAGATGGACAAGATTTCAGTATACCCTGTATTCTCAACCTCTGAAATTATTACACTGATGTTTATTATTTCAGTTCACCAATATCACAGTAATTTTCACATTAGTTGCATCACCAGGCATCCAATTCCCTTACTCCCCCCAGTGCCTTTAAAGAAGAGGCCATTATACTCTACAAAATATTTTTAATGAGCTTTTGAGCTGCCGGATGTTTTTAAAAACCGTGTGTTCGGTTCCATAAATGTTTTAGCACTATGTCCAAAATAATATAAAATTCCTGAATACAGAAGAATCCTGAACATGAAGGCAGTAAAATCGTTTCTAAATCTCATTATTTTACCTTTATCTTTCTATCCATACCAGCGTGAGTATTTAACTAAAAAAGCGTCTCTTAAATTCTTCAGTTTGTCAGAGAATGGCTTTCTTTCTGGTGACTCTACAAGGAAGAACAGCTGGAAAAAAAGCCTTGAAATTGTACATTCCAATTAAAAGTGATACAGTCCAGAGCACTGCATGGCTTGCCAAAGGGATAAATTACAAAGAATCCTTTTACTTCCAGTTAGACACCCTATTTTTGAGAGAAGTTTCAGTGATAGTCACACACTTCACCTTTAACCAAAATAAGGACTATCTGCTTCAACACTGAAGCACACCAAATAGCTCGAGCACATTTAATATTCACGTTTGCTTTAACCTGACTTCAGGTCAAAAGACCTGCAAGAATAGCAATAAAAAAAGTCTCCTTAGTACCATAGCATTAATTTTATGGAGGGTCTTTAAACATTTCATTTATGCTAAGTAATTTAGCCAGTTACATCCAATGATCAAAAAAGCAAACTAGTTGTCAGTTTTCTCTGGCTACAGATAGCAATCCCTAACAAGACAGACAATTTACAAAAAATGAAACAAACACAAACAAAAAAACCAAACAAACAACAAAAAAAGCCACTTTTCTTTATCAGCTTTAGCTTTTAAATATTTTATGGTTAAAGCAATATTCTAAGAACTCATCAGTAATATATTTCCCATAAAATATTCACCTAGGAATAATTTATGAAGTAGTACAAGCATTTGATCAGGAAAACAAATGTTTTTTTTCTATTTCTCCATGATTTAAAAGTCATTTAGACTTCACTGTCACTTTTATCAGTAGGTTATTAAAATAGTCATATTATTACTTTTTGTTCACCAAGCTGACAGCAATTCTGGTGCAGCTGAAACATGTAAAGAGTATTGAGCATGCTGGACAGATTTCCTCATACAAAGTAGTTCCAGTTTCAGGTTATTGCAATAGACCTACTACACGATTATTATAGCATACTACCTATACATTTATGGCAGTTATTCATACAGGATTTCTGGATGTCCAAAACTCCTGGAAAAATGTCCCAAAGCAGTGAGAAAGTAGGTGACACTAAAGTGACAGAAGGCTTCCTGTTTCAACAATTCCAATTAACATGATATGGCACAGACACTGATTAGCATAGCATTGCTGACAAGTATTTCTACTAAATATTTTCTAAAGAATCATAAACTTTTTGTCTTCTTCCATTTCTCAACTCAAAAGTTCTTTATAATACAATTTAATTAATAATTTCCTCACTGGAGAGTTGGAAGCTAAACTTTTGAAGAGACAAGTGGGAGTCTAAGGTTCAAAAGGACTCCAAGAAGATAAAGTGCTCAAGTATGGTCTCAGTCCGTGTCAGTAAGTAAATCCTAAAAAGGAGATGTGAACCCAACTGAGCATTTTACTTTCAAATAGACAGACAACTCTAAAAATCAACAGATCAACTTAACTTTCACTGAATAACTGAAAATCTTAGTAGATTTTCAGGATATCTTTTGAAAATGCCACAGAGTCATACCCAAATGATTTTGAGACATTATCTCACACCCAGCAAGACCAGTGTTGGGTTCAAGTTACTGGCCTAACAGACCCAAGCTGATTGTGTTCCACTCTCCAGCACCTCCACCCCTTGCTCCAGATGCTCAGTGCAGAAAAACCTCAGCAAATCCATGTCACTTCCGGCAAGACTTACTGGCTTGAGTTAGCTTTGGAATCAATGCAATCACATCCACATAGCACTGTATCTGAGCTAGAACATCTTGACTTATGTTTGCTCTCATAACCAACATGGTTTATCTGCAAACTGGGTATATTGCACACTCATAAAAGAGAGATGACTTGTCTGATAGCAATTCTTACACCAATTGGCTAAACTGACTCCATTTCAGTGTATTTCTATTTATTTATTAGAATTTTTAATTTAATTTTTATATATTTTCGTTTTTACATGAAACTAAACTCTGTGCTTTTCTGTTGATGTGGTATGAAAATGAAAAAGTGCAGGACTCACAAAACAGCCTTTATAGTCCACAAGATTGACTTGGAAATTCATTGCAGAGCTACCAAATTCCAAACATGTCATATACTATCATTCACATTTTTCCCACATGCATTAATTTGTATGATATGCCTATGAAGTAAAAATAAGTAGGCCATGTTACAAACAATAACAAGAAAGCAGCAGTAAACGTGGGAACCGTAACACAAAAATATGTACCATTGATATATTATAGCATACTATTAAATAAAGTAGTAATTGCAATATAATCTTGTAAAATCAGGAAACCAATAGTAAATTTTAAGTTTCAAAGTTTCCTATTCAAGACTTATCAGCCTTATTAAAAAAAAAATTAGTGATAAAGGTATTGAAAAAAATTATGGAAGTTTCTGGTTTACAATTTCTCTTGTTTGTTTTGTTCTTTTAGCCTTTAATATAATGATGTGCTCATAAAAAAATAACAATCCTCAGTTTGATTGAGGAATCCAAATACAATCTGAAACTACATTTTGGTCATTTACAGAACCAGCTATTTCAAGTCCTTTCACGAGAGCTACAAAGTGCATATTCCCGTTCCGTGACATTATTAAATATACCATCGTTAACATGGGCATAATGATTGTAGTTTATCTACTTTCTAATGACTGCATTTACTGACTTCAACTTTACTTAAGCACTGAAAGAGTTTCTTTTCAAGATGATGCATATCCAAATTGCTCAGTATTTGACCCTTCAGTTAATGATGTAATTCAACATCACAAGTCAAGCAGTTTGTTTCCATAAAAAGACTCTTACTTTTTTTTTCCCCAACAAGTTGCAACAATTTTCAAAAGAATGAAATAGTACAAACAGCAAGTGGTTACGAATCCAAGCACAGTTTGTATTTTCTTTATTGAGAGCTTTATTCTTTTGGATAGAAAGAACATGAAATTCTCATTCCACTTTATTAAAATGTGTAGCATTGGCTTACGTAATTTTCATAAACATATGAAGTTTTAAAAATAAAACCTAGTCCTCCTAGGACTGCAATGTTAGTAAGTTATTTAGCAACATCACAGAGCAGTATAGTTAGCCTAAAGAATTTTTCCAATTACTAATTTATGTGATTAAGGTAAAAAAAAAAAAGTAAAACTTAAAGGCCACAATTTCTCCATAATTTCTTCCTAATTCTTCTCATACATGATCTAGTTGGAAGTTAATACTCATAACACTAAAGATTTACTCCTCGAGAAAACAAATACTAAACTAGAAATTCAAAAGATTAAACCTCCTTCATTCCCATATAGAGCTCATACTGTATCTAATGATAATTCTTCAAAGAATAATGGAGATCCAGTACATATTTTTAACATCCCTCATCACTGAAGGAGCTCAAAGTCTACAACATACAAATTTATTTAGAATGACACTGAACAGAACAGCATTGTTGTAACTATTTCACAAACATGAAAAATTTTGATTCAGGAAGACAGAGCAAAATATATTTTGTTTCTGTGTATTTCTTAGGCTTGTATCACTTGAAAGAAAAAAATAAATGAATAAAATAAAAACTAAGAGTTTTACTCTTGCAAACTCTTAGCCAACCAGTACAGCACAATATGCATTTCTATGTACCAATGGACATGAACCACTATTAAGATTTATACTATTATCATCACTTTCTTAAACCATTTTTCTTTAGATATTCTTACCAAATGTTACTTCTCCATTGCCAGTCTTGTCGAATAACTGAAAAGCAACAATGAATAGTGCATCTGGAGTACACAAAACAGATTCAAATGCCACAAACTCTTGAAAAGAAATCAACCTACGAAGGAAAATACAGAAGTTAAAAAGATTTCAAAAACATATTCACAATACCAATGATATTTTGTGTCTGATGCTCTAGAAAACTATATGATCCAATTATTAAAATAAAATTCTTACATAAAAATGTTAAGACTCTACAAAATATGCAACAAAATATAATCAATTTTCAGTGAATACCTACAATGTATTAGCTTATAATTATAAATGTAAGCAGACAGCACTTAAAAATTAAGACACAAAAACCCCACAGAAATTCTACCACCATGAAATTTAAAGGGCTGTCATTATCTTAATAATTTATATATGTATTTCTACTAAGAAAGAAAAGATAAATTAATATAAGTATAGGAAAATACTACACAATATATGCATTTTCTTAAAACAACACGTAACATTAATAAAAAACAGGTTCAAAAGAAGTTATACTTTACTATGAATATAGAAAAAAATATTACACTTCAAATATAACATGAACCACAATGTCATGTACTCGACGTCAAGAAAGAAAGAAACTATAAAAACATTTGGATGTAGGGACAGTTAGACATGACCAAGGCAGGGAAGGATTTGAGTGCAACAACAGATCTCAAGATCCTCTGTATGCAAGACAGTCACCATACAGAAAAATGCAGCTCAGGATGCATTAGGAAAGCTGTGCCAGATAAGGAAGCAGCCGTATCCCCACGTAAGGTTCCCACAATATCTCCGGAATGCTGCTTTGTGTTCCAACACATAAAAACTCGGACTTGAACGTACATACAAGTAACTGAAGATAATCGTAACTAACTTCTAGAGGAACCCATCTTATTCTGACTAAACAGAAAAAAAACATTTAAGAAATGTTTTTTTCTTAGTCCTCCATAAACTGAAGGAAGTTAGAAGGGATCCTAATGCTGTATGTAAGAATAGCTGCAGAAAGATAAGCCCTGAGCCAGGAGAAGATAAAGGATAATGTTGACACATTAACAACATCACATATCCATAAAGATATTCAGAGCAGGCATATACTGTGGCCTGTCCAGAATACTGCAAGCAAAAGCCTTAAGTTTTAACACGAAACTTGGTTTCTTGGAATCAGTGTGTGTCTTCCTGCTTGTAAAAGTAGGGGACTTAGCTTGATGACTTAGAATATTTCGTCCAGTTACAAGTCCCTTAACTCAGTTTACAGAAATAAATGATGGGATATATATTTTAGTATCAAATAAATTATCAGTGGGAATATGAACTGTAATTGCATTTTATGAACTAAAAAAAGAAATTATTATTTCATTAGATGCTGTTAAAACATAGAATATCACTGTAGATTGTACATTTTCATAGAAAATGTACATAATTGATCTGAATTTAGTAGTCTTCATAGAAGATAGTGACTGCTTCACACACATACTGCTTACTGCTAAAGAGCCAAGTACAAATTCTGTTACCTAGGTAGCAGGGGAGAGGGAGGGGAATGAAAAAAAAAAAAATTAAAAAGCAAACCACACTATCCATTAGTTTACCTAGCATTTCTCTGTCAGAGTACACATAAAGCAGAATTGAGATACTTTAAATGAGGTTACATATGTCAACATTCTTGCATTTATGCATTATACAGAAAATGCAGGAAAAAATGTAGTGATTTTCAAAGGAATTAAGATACAGCAAATACAGAATTACGATACTAATTTGTCACACTTTAGCCACAAAAATCAGAGAAGTGAGAATAGTTCTTCAGATGTAAAGTCAATTTCATACAAAGGATGATCATGATAAATAAGGTGTAGAATCAAAGAAACAGAATACCCTTTTAAAATAATTGGAAATACTATCATTTCAAAATATACCTCACATACATGTGTAAACCTGACATACAAATTAATTCCTAAGCAGGAAGCTTTATAACTGACAGAATCAAGTGACGATCTCTGTAGAATGCATTCGTAGAAGCCTGAACCTGAAAGAAGCCGTCTTCAGAGGACTCACTTTAACAGTGCCTACAGCAAAAGGAGACAAGACACATTCAATTTCCTTTCCATGTATTCAACTTGCAACGCCTAAGAGCAGGGATATCCCCTGTGATCCTCCATTATCCATTAGGATGGAGATAACAGGAGCTGGATTAAACAGAATGACAGAGCTTCCCACCCAATTGCTACTCAAGTATCATTCAGTGAAACCGCTACATTAGAGAGTCCATAACGATATCACATTGCTCACCTTGCATTTTATCTGTAACATTTTTTTTAAATTTCCTTTCCTCTTATTTCTTCTGTACCATTCCCTTTCAAAAGCACACAAAGCAAGCCATGTGTTTACAATTCTTCTCTATCTTTTCTTCCTACTACAACTCTGTGCTCTCCCCCCCTCGCCCCAACTTTCAGACATTAAAGTATAGCTCTGTTGTGACTCTCCAGTATGTGAAACATCAACTCTTTCTTCTGGACTTAGTTTAAGACCTCATTTCCAAATGTTAAGAACAATACGCTGATAAAAAAAAAAAAAAAAAAAAAAAAAAGTACCCGGAAACGAGCAATTAAAATAAAGAATTTTGAATGACTACTGTGAAATTTTGAAGGTTTTAAAGGAAAAGAAAATCTTTGATTTTAGAATTGCAATACCTACTAATGTAAGTTGACTTACGTAATTGGGAAGTTGGGTTTGGCACACATATGTAAGTACATTATTCAGAGAGGATATTTATCCTAATTTCAAAACTAGTGCCTGCAGTCTGAAGACATAGGAATGGTTACAGCATCAGTGAAACGCCATTGTAGCCAGACAGCAGACAAAGCAGTTTAGGACAAATTCTAGTTTAGCGCTTATGACATTAATTTCTCAGAACATGCTTTTGTAACAATGAGGAACAAACACTTTGAAAGTTAAGAGTCATCTGTTTTAAGAACTACCTTACAGAGTTCCACTAAGGCAAACCAATCTTGTACTGTTGTAATAGGAGAAGGCAATAGTGCTCCAGAATAGTTATGTAAGGATCAAGTTACCACCAGAAAAAAAGTAAAAAAAAA
>NW_009941074.1:0-33853 GCF_000696875.1 Nestor notabilis | reverse complement strand
GTATATATAAAAATAAATAAAAGCCCCAATCCCCCAAAACCACCTTAAAAAATACCAAATACAAAACCAAACACAGCAGTATCTATCAGACACAGAAGACAAGATCCGAGGGGTTTTTTTTCTATCCTATTTCAGTAAGTAAAATTGAAAGCCATGTTAGATGAACCTATGGATGTCAATATAAGCTAAACTAAATAAAACATGGCTCAACAAACAAGTTGTACAAGTATCTTTCTGCTTCTAGACCTCTACCAGTGCGACTTCAAATACTTCCAAATATTGAATTTATCAAGGTGGTTGGATTTTATTTTTTTATAAATGCTCTAGCTTCATATAGATTTGGACAAGAACAGAAATTCTAAATTTCATGCTGACATTCATTACCAATCCTTACACTGCAGTACACATTTTCCCTCTCCCCCACAGCAATCTAGTCAACTCCTAGCTACAAAAAGATTTAAGTTTGGAGTCACTCTCTTTAATGGCCATGACAAAAATATCTGCTTGATACAGCAGTAAAAATGATCAATCATGTCCAAGATCATGGTATCACCAGGAGGTGTAGCAAGACACTTGGCATGAGGCAAATGACATTACCTGTACAGACACCTTCTCTTAGCTTAGCCAACTTCAAAACCAGAGAGTTTGGAAATCTCATATTGTGAAATAGCTACCAAATTTGTAAATTTAAAAATAAGATGAGCTGATAAAAACTCCTCCAGCAAGACCTTTAAACAGAGCATATGGTGAAAGCAGTGAAAATTGACAAGTGAATTAAATAAAATTTTAATTAAGAATGAAAATAACATTATCAGTTCCAGCCTCAAGAGGCTTTTTATAACAAAATAATTTTGCACCATACCTCTAACCCCACTTCGTCAAACAAAACAGAACAACTGCTGTTCACTGTTGTGGCAAAAAGTTCAGATACCAAACAAAAGAAATGTGAAAGTGGAAAGACCCTTCAGATTATATGTGCATTAAAAAATATTATATCATATAGCAAAGCATTTTTAGAAAGACCGCTTTAGTTGGCCATCAACTTCCAAAAATAGCCCTGTAGGTAACAACTGGACTATTTACTAGTTCTGTGTTTATAGAACATTGACATAAAAAAAAAAAAGATTTTAGATTATAAGATATCTGCTTAAAAGCCCCTAATCAAAAACCTTCAAGTAATGTGGAGGGTTTATCACTAAGTTAATGTTTTGTATGACAAAGACTTTAAATACATATGAACTTTTCATATTCTGAAACATACTACAGAAACAATGAGACAGAAACACAATTTAGTTTTAAAAGCACTAAAACCCCCTATGCATTTACCTGACATCTTCCCAGTATTAATTTAAACAAACTTTGGAGCATGCATTTGTCCCCTACAGATGTAGAGGCTGAATTTATTTATTCACATACAATATATCTGTCCACAATCTTCCTGATCTGAAGCCATATACAATGGATATGTTTAATCGCAAGTTTAAAAAAAGGGCTGATTTTGCCAAGCTCATTTAATTGACATTTTCCTAGCTTCCTCTTTTAGTAGCTTTTAACTAATATAGCAGATCATACTGCCTACATCACAACTTGGGGAATCTGATCTACTGTTACAAAGGATGAGAATAAAGTAACTCATTTTCCATTTCCTTCCTTAAGGCATGCATCACAAACCAAAAAAACCGTCTCAAAGCTCCTACCACGCAGATTTAACCCAAGAAAAAAGAAGTATCAACGATGCAATGCATCAAATAGCCAGGGACCATAGGAAAACAACAGAAACTAATTTCCAGTCATAATGTTCATGTCATCTTCTGTTTAGGCTTTACAATTTACAAAAGCAGCCAGGGAAATGTATTAGGGGAAAATGACAAAAACAAACAAAACAAAAAAAAAGAACAACCAACCAAATCCCCTCTTTCTAAAAGCGCTGGAATTCAGGATATGGCTCCTGGTCAATTTTCTATCCAATAGGTTTTGAACTGTGCTAATGCTGCCAGCCTTCCAAGTTAACTCTAGAACTATGCAACTTGGTAACAAAACACTTGTGAGAGCAGTTTTATCAAGCAGCGCCAAGACGGAGATAAATAATGTGCTTTTACTTAAAGTGAGAGAGTGAACTGGTTTTGAATGCAATAAAAACTGAAATAAACTTTAGCTACATCTGCCAAACAAATGAAAGACTTATAAAACAGTCTTTTACATGATTTAACAGGATACAAGTAGCCAAAGATGAAAAAACCCCACTACATTATAAGAAACAGTAAGTTCAGGTAGAAATCTAAAATGGATCCATTTTACAATATTGATGGCAGGTCCATTTCATTTCTTTCATGACACAAAAGAAATACCTTAAAAAAAGCACAAAACAATCCAAATAAAAATCAAATAAAAACCAAGCAACCCACACCAAAAAACCCACAACCAAACAAAACCAAAAAAACCCACACCAAAACCTACAAAAGCCTGATCTCTTTCCTTCTCAGGTATCAAAAGATCAAACGTTACCTGAAGGTGAAAAAAAAATAAATCATTCCTCAACAGTTACTGGTAAAGAGAAAAAAAACAATCATTTAATACCTGATAGAAAGGAGTGGCTGGAAAATGAGGTGAGGGGTTTTTTTCCTCCCTCTTACTGTGTTTTCCCTCTTGTCAATTGAAATTGGCATTTCCCTCTCCATCTCAACTAGGTCTACAACTACTTGAGGACCACCACTAATGCCCATCAACACATTTCACTCTGCCTTCCTTCGCTTCATTATACTTACCCAAGTTAAGCAGATTCAATGGGTATGACTGTCAACAAGATTTACAGGTCTCCCCCAAAATACAATTGTCCTTCACATCCACTTTCAGATGTTATCACTTTTCTTTACATAAATAATTCCTCATATACAAATTTGCAAGACAGTCAATTTGTAAAGTGTCTCTTTCTTTGCCCAACCTACTTTTTTATTAACAGACTTTTTTCCTCTTCCCTTCCCCCTCCCTTTAAACACACCTTGTAACATAAGGTCCAGCTATTTTCAGAGTCTACGATACATGCTTTAGCATTAGGAGTGGCCTAAGCATCAAATGAAGCCTTTATCACTCTCAGTTTTGATAAACCTTTTCCAGTTAAACCTACCAAATTAGAGGGATGCCTGGCTTGTAATTCATAGCAGCAGCAGAGAGCACACTTACATGCTTCTTATATGCTCACATTTGAGAGACTTAACTTCAAAGACCTGTTCCTTTGACCTCATGGAGTACTGAGTACATGATACAGCATGTCTGAAACAGCTGATACACCCTCTCAACAACAAAATAGTTATTGCAGATAATTAAATAGATGTAAGAGAAGGGCAGGTCTGGTATCGGCCTTTTCAAATCTCCAGATTAATCTCAACGTCACTAGTCCAACTGATGTCAGATCTGCAACCAAGTGCTAGATTGTCTTTCTCCACCATTTAACAGCTTATAATATGCTGACAAGACAGCTATGAGAGTTGATCTTCTAAATCAGTGATTAGCAACTGGGCATTTCAAGATAATCCTTCATTGCTTGTAATGACTGAAATCAGTTTGTAAAGTATTTTTAAAGAGTTCAACACCAGTTAGAATTGTAAATACAAATAGGCATAAAATTATGCCCATTTCTGTACCAGTCACTGAATTACACCTGGTATGATATGACATTAACCATGTAAGACATGGATTTTCATTATGCGCTTCATTTATCCACTGCTGGATAAGAAAATAAACTCACTAAAAGACATACAGTATTTTATAAATCAAGAAGTCATCAAATCTGTAATAGAAGCTTGGGTTTGGGCATTTTTGCCTGTTTTCCTGAAACTAGTTTAAGTAACAAATTAACTGAAGAACATGTTCTCAGTTGATGGGAGTAATAGCAAGGATTCTCAACTTCAAACAGACTGGCAGAACTCTTCCAGGATTAAATAAATAAATAAATAAATGGTTACTTGGGCTGGTATTTCCTTTAAGTGTATGCAGTTGCGAGGCTGGTGCAGGGAGATTGGCAACAGACAGCAATTTAGGAGTTGATAATTTCTATGTCCTTTTTATCCCCCTCATTTCAAAACAGTTGGACAACAGACTGTTGAACACTATGCCTTATTTTATTTTATTTTTTTAAAAGAAATTTAATATAGAAAACACTTAAAGCTTAGATTTTGTTACAGAACAACATGTTCATGGCCTCCAGAGCTATACAATGAGGAGGCACATCTCGAAGACCAGCCAAAGCCAAATATGCTATGGACTTGAAGAAGCTAAAAGCTTGCCTCATTGCCCTCTGCCAAGGGGCAATTGGTCAGTTCTGAAAAATTTTGGAAATTTACCCTCTGCCACAGAATAGTTCTTCCGTGCTGTATAATAGGTCTGAAATTTGACCATGGAAAATAGGATTTTTCTAGGACCCCTGTTTGCTACAAGCCTTCCTCAAATAAAGAACAAAATTGAGTCAGACAAGCCTACAGGAACCTCTCCATTCCCTTTTCTTGCATCTCTGCAATGCATCTTTACAAACCAGCACAGAAACTGATATTCAAGATGACAAAAGAAGTTTCTACATGGTTTCATTTGTGAAGCCAAATCTTCATTAAAAACTATCTGGTTATCCTAATCTTGCTGGAAGGAATTATACTGCCTTTGTCAGCCTTAGCTACATAGTAAAACTCTTTCATTTGGTGTCTCTTGAAGTGCATTCTACCACAGCGCTATATCCCAGGTTAATTAATAGCATGAAACTAAAAATAGTTTGCAGAACTAACAGAAAAACAACTCAAGAAAACAGCTTCACCTCCAAGAAGAGACAGATTCTTCCGGCACTGATTTTATCTGAATTTGTATTTTGGTCTTCACTGATAGGAAGGCAAGACTGGAAGCTTCTGCCACCTTAGCTAGTCTTGGCTGACAAACATTCCCCTACATTAAAAGCACATACCAGAAGTCCTTGGGAAGATTTCCATTTTGTGCTCTCATCTTTCAGTACTTGTCCCTCTGAAGGAAGGCTGTGTTCTCATTACCCATACTTGCATGCAGCCTTCATACCAATTACGGAACTCTTTTCTGCACTGCTCTCATGCCAAGAAAGGGTCAGCTCTTATTTTCAGTGAAGGCTTCCTTCTCAAAAAGAATCTAGACCTAGGATAATGTCTTAAGTGGTTTCACTCTATATACTTGTGATCTTTCAGACAGATTTCAAGATGGAGCTCAACATGTTGGTTCCTGTAAAGTGTACAAGAGTAAAGCTATAATCATTCAAGATCTCTCTTGAGTCAAGGTCTCACTTGGTCTCAACAACCTGCCCTCTTTAAGAAAAAACAAGCAAACAAAAAAAAAAAAAATCATTCCTCTGATTCTCTCTGAGATGAGAAAGACACAGGAAATAAGATGCCAGCTTTCCCTTTCTCGTAATACAAGAAGCAGAGGGACAGGACGGTCAGTCAAACTGCAACAATAAACTTGGCATTCCTAATAGGGAACTCTTCTTACACGCATGGACTGTGAGCTTGCTGGTAAAGAGGAAAAGGTCTATTAAAACTACCCATAGTTTCCCTACCAAAAATTATTCAGAGAAGTTGACAAAATTTCCTATTTATAATGCTAAGTCAGCTTGACTTGATCAGAAATCAAATGCTGTATGACAGTTTCTGCCTTCTTTGGAGTCTTTATGAAGTATCCAACAGAGAATACTTTCAGAGACTGTGAAGGTAGAAGACAGACCTAGTGTCTGACTCGACAGACTGCTGAAACCAAATCTTAAAACAAAAAAACAACCAAAAAAAAACCCCCTTAAATGTTTAATCTTCATGAAATTGTAATCCAAATGCATGCAGAAAATACAATAGATTTTGCCCTCAATAATGAGGATGTGCCCTTGCATAGTAATGTGGCAAAACAGTGGCCATTTTCAAAGTGTGAGCTTTTAATTTTTCCTGAATTAAACTAAATAAGCTTACATATTCATGCTTATATACAAGGCGATGATCCCCATAAATTTGCTGAAATACTAAGACGCATTATGGGAACACATACTCTGTCTGAAGCCAGGTTCAAGATGTCAAAGTTCAATATGTGAGTTAAGCTTTTATCGCTACAAAAGAAAAAAAAAAAAAAAAAAAAAAAAAAAAAAAAAAAAAAAAAAAAAAAAAAAAAAAAAAAAAAAAAAAAAAAAAAAAAAAAAAAAAAAAAAAAAAAAAAAAAAAAAAAAAAAAAAAAAAAAAAAAAAAAAAAAAGTAAATGTAAGTTTTTACAGATAAAAAAAAAAAAAAAAAAAAAAAAAAAAAAAAAAGAGGCTTAAGGATTTGTAGATTTTAAATAAAAGACAGGAAAACATACGGAAGACTTAAGACCTACTGCTAAATTATATAAGTATTTGCAGATGCTCAGCTTGGAGCCTACTAAATGGAGGGGATGGAGAAGAAGTGATACTTTTCTGCTCCTTTAAAGCACAAGTCACTACATTCCTCTCAGTAGCTATATATGTCTTGCTAATTGCATTCTGGGAATGATACCTAGCCCTCTGGTCAAGTTTTCAGTGGCTCACCTTTGCTCACTTGGGAGTAAATCTCTTCAGAGCAGATTGGTCATGACTGCACTGTACTGTACTCATTTCTATGCCCCCTACTTCAGTATCAAAGTGCTCCAATGGTCTCAGATTTACTTTTTTTTTTATGTTTCTATCTCACTTCAATGAGTCTAATTCAAAGACTGTGGTAGCTTCCTACCTAAGCGATGCTGTGACCAACATGAAACTGAACATGCTGCGTGACCTGACAGAACATGAAGTGATGGCTGAAAACACCCTTTGTGCTGGGGTACAGCTAGGCACTTTACCCAAAGACAACCTAGGAGCAAGTTATTTGTGTTTGGCTCCTAAGAAGAACAAGGGAGTTTATTTATATGTCATATAAGTATAACCAAAATGTTTCCAGTTCTGTATATATCAGTCTTTAAAAATGCTTACCTTTTCTGAACAGTTCTTGAAGGCTCTCCGCACTTTGATTCAAAATTGCCCATATTTCCTCTTCTTGCAACGGTCCCCCCCGAACCTCCAGGGCCTCTGCCAGTGACACATGCATGTTACCTGGGAAATGAGACAGACTGGTTTAAGAGTTATTTTCTCCTTGCACACAGTACTCAAGTAGTAATAACCCATGTTCAACTTTCAGTCACAAAAATTCTCTAACATTAAAAGAAACTATCAAATATAAATATGACAAAACATTCACCATGGCAAAAAAGAACTTTGAGCACCCACTACTGTGAGAAGAAAAACTTGGGTTACAACAATGCGCCATATTAATACTGTAGGCTACTAATGAATTGAATTCAATAAGGTTGAATGCTATGGGCAAGAGTTTGCTCTACTTAAAAAAAAAAACAAACAACAAAAAAACAAAACCAAACCAGAATGACTAGTAGTTACAGGTTTATTAACATAAATCAGCTATTTTACTATTTTGACAGGTTTAAGTCAGTCAAGCTGCTGCTAGGAAAGAAAGCAGGTATTCCAATATATTTTCACAGGGCTGCTTACAGTGTCTTACAACCCAATAATAAGCAGCTCTACCTACAAACAGACAAGCAAGCAAGCTAGCTGTGGAACTGATAATTACCTCCTTTGTTCAGCTTCTTCATATATTTAAGAAAACTTAAGTAGAACGGTTAGCGGCACTCTATGTGTTGCAGCACCAGGAAACAAATAAAGACTTCTTTCCCCAGCTAAAAGAGGTCAGGCCTTAATATTTTTTCAAAGACTTAAGCCATTTTCACCATACCACAACATGATATTCAATTGTCCAAAATCATCTTGAAAACTGAAGAACGCATCTGTAAATATTACGGCAAAGTCAAAGCTTCACCATTTTGGTAAGCTCAGAATCCAATGCATTGTGTCTGCTTAATTACTTCAGCTTTCTATACATGTTAAATGTTCTGAGATTGAGCACTTGCACCAATTTATATTTCTGATTGAGATGCAGCTGCAATTGCTTCTTTCTCTGCTTCTCTCCAAAGCCCAAAGAATGAAATCTTGAGGCAGTGAGCTGCAGCAAGAGCACAAGGCATATTGTCTATTATCAGTGACAAGTTTGTTAGGTCCAAAAGGCCCCCAAATTGTTGCTGAAAATGGAAAACACAGTTCCACAAGCAATGCATATTGTCCCAAGATCACTAACCGATATCAACAGCTTTAGATGACCCAGCAGTACTACTGGAGGTTCCTCCTGCTCCCTTCCAATCAGCTATCCAGAGCCTCCCCATCTGCACACAAACCTTGCTCAGATGTACACTCATGGATATTAATCTAACAATTTGCAAGCAGGATAGGCTGACAAGATATATTTAGTTTGCAAACTGTCTAGGCAGTTTCATGCCTTCCATGGTGTTTTTACTTCCAGATAACCAGGCGCATACCCATACAGTGGCAATATAAAAGGCTGAATATCCTGCAGTTTCTAGCTGAAAACATGGGCTTTGAAGATACTTGTTGAAGTACTATCCAGAGCCTTTTCAGCTAGAATTCTACACTACACTATGAAAAATTACATATTGTTGGCTGCATTTCATTACAGACTGCTTATTTTTCCTTACTTCACAGCTTGCCAGTTTTTGGGATTCAATTATTCTGCATATTTACTAAGCCAGATACATTTTCAACAATTAATGTTCAAAAGTAATCATCAAAAGATAATGGAAGTAAAAACAGATCCAGACCACATTTAAAAGAAAGATGAAATCTGAATCCCCGAAGACAAAAATAAATACACCATTCAAAATTGAAAGCTAGGGACTTGCAATATGTGGATGAAAAGCCAGAGATAAACAGTTTTCTAGTCAGTATAAGATTCACATACACCTGGCACAGTGTCTGGTCTATAATCTATACCAGGGAATTTTCTGGTTTCTTTGTACTGTCTCAGATTTCAGTATGTACACCTAGAATCAAACCAGATTATTCAAAGATTTCACCTTCTCCTAGGGACTAAAAATGTATGATCTGAAAATGAAAACTTTATGTGTGAAACATTCTAAAGAAAGTATGCTGAGAATACTACCACCACCACCAAAAATTCCACCCACCCCCCAAATCCTTCTCTGCTGCTCCCCTTTTGTCCATCCTGCAAATTCCTGATTCCTTTCAACTATGATTAATAGCATGGACTGTTCTGTAGCAGATACAAGCTGATTCCCTATTTAACATCACTCCAGAGACCATAAGCATGTCTGCTCAAACTCCCAAACATGCTACATCAACAGTAAAAGAATTCCACAGAAAACACGCTTCTTGGTCACAGTGAGAAGTGTATGAATATCTGCCCAGCCATGCAAACATCAGCTGTAGCAGTGTAAGCAATAAGATCTGCTTGAATATTACAGATAGCTTGACAAATAAAAGCAAGTATCACAGCACACCAAACTCAAAACATTCCAAATTGATTTTGGAATCATAGACACAACTAGGTTGGAAAAGACCTCTAAGATTATCAAGTCCAACTGTTACCCCAGGATGGCCAAGTCCACCACTAAACCATTAATGACCGTATCTACACAGTTTATGAACAATTCCAGGGACGGTGATTCCACCACTGCCCTGGGCAGCGTGTGCCAATGCCTGGCCACCCTTTTGGTGAAGCAGTTTTTCCTAATATCCAGTCTAAACCTTCCCTGGTGCAGCTTGAGGCCATTTCCTCTTGTCCTATCTCTTGTTATTTGTGAGCAGAGACCAGCCACCTCCTCTCTTCATCCTCCTTTCAGGTGGTTGTAGAGATCAATAAGGTCCCCCCTGAGCCTTCTGTTCTCCAGACTAAACAAACCCAGCTCCCTCATAAGACTTATGCTTCAGGCCCTTCACCAGCTTTGTTGCCCTTTTCTGGACCACGAGAAGAATACAACAAAACATCAATGATCACAAACACAGCCACATGAAAAATGGCACAAATTTGGATTGGAATGTAGCCTAGCTGTTTTAGTAACTTTTTGGTAACTTTGCTTTGGTAACTATTGCTTTTCTTCCTCCAAACTATCTTAAAGCTGCACTGCTTAACTGTCACATAGCAACAGGTCTGAAGATTAAAGAAGCTTCCCTGAAATGGTTCTCTGCAACTGAGTAACTGACTGAAGCAAGTTGAAGTGTTTCTAGGAGAATGCATGGCCAGAGTTCTCCATCTGTACTGTTAGCGGCCAAGTACCATCAACGTAACATGATGAAGCTGACAGCCTAGCTCAAAACATACTTCTTCCCCACCAGTTTGCTTGCAATGGATGTTTTTCACAAGGAGAAAGGAGAAATTTGTAGGAATGATAATATTTACAATGCACAATTCTTCTGGATTTGCTGTCTCAAATTCTCAGAGTCTTCAGTAAAGTGTCTGGTCCTTTGTTAATACAGAAGCTGAAGTGCTAAGTGCTTAGTATGTACAACAGATTTGGGGTTTGTGTAATGCCTGAAGTTTGGTAAATTGCAACATAATGACAGTATGAAGTAACTTATGCAAGAGAAAAACAAAAATTTTGTAGAATACTGTAAGAAAACTATATGGACCGTCTATCTTCATATCTTAACCCTCTAATTGGAGCTATGTTCATGGCTATATAACATTGTATAACATTCATTTTCCAATTAAATGAATTGCCATTTCATGAAGCCCCATCCCTGGCAGTGTTCAAGGCCAGGTTGGATGGGGCTTTGAGCAACCTGATCTAGTGGAAGGTGTCCCTGCCCATGGCAGGAGGTTGGAACTTTGATCTTTAAGGTCCCTTCCAATCCAAATCCTTCTGTGATTCTATGATTTTAAATGTGTATTTAAACTCATATTTCTAAGAACTCAGAGAAAGGAAGCCGGGCAATAGCAACAGGGGACAGCAGATTAAGAACAGCAACCTCTTAAAACACAGGAAAAAAAAGAATTAAGATGAGTTCTCTCTGTTAAGGGTAAACTTTGAGCTCATTTCAATTGAGCAAAGAGGGGCTAATCCAAGGAGAGAGTGAGAGGGTGTGAGTGGATCTCAGGAAAGCTGAATAGTATTGGCCTGAAATGATGGAACACAAAGCTGTAAGTAAAATGAAGACTTGTACTAACAGTACCAACGAGTCTGCTTCAGATTTCCAAAGATGCTCCTGGCAGTTCCTGTGTTTTTCAGTATATCAAGCTGACTGGCAAAGTGACTGGTATCAGCTGACTGGCTGACTAGTTGCCTTGGCAGGGTTCTCAAAAGAGTCTTAGGTTCCTGTCAGGCCACTTTCTTGCAATGAGTCCTCTCCCTGTCTCCTCTTCTTTTAAGATAAGTAAGACCTACTGTGCTGGCATCCTGTGCATCCTTTCACTCCTTGTAATAAAAAAGGGCAGATAGAAGAACATGGAAAGATGCACCTGCTACAGATGAGTTAATTTCCCTTATCATTGGAAAAGCATTATGGTGGCATCTTAGTATGAAGGCACACTGACACTTAGCTTAAGATGGGATTGGGAGGCTTACAAAACTAAGCACATCCTGATTCTGTGCCTTGCTTTACAAGGTGAGAAGTCCAGGTGCAGTCACAATCAGGAGGCCTGGTGGTATGAACTCAGCATGAACTGCAAAGGCGTGGATTCCCCATACACCCAAAACCCTCACACGATCATAGCCACAGAACAACCAAAAAGGGACATTCAAATGGCAGAGAACACAACACAGTGTAGGAAGACAGGAGACAAATTAAAATAGTTAACACTGGAGAAGCATATAGAATCACAGAATCCCAGGTTACACAAACATTATTTTCACGTTGCTTGTTCTGGGGCAGAATTTATTTCCACAGGAAAGGAGTTACATCATGTGGAGGCAGCGCTTTTTCGCTCCAGGACAAGAGAGCAAATTCAGGTGTAAATCATTTGTATCAACAAGCCCTGAGTGCAATTTCTCACCCTCCACGCCATTCAGCCCTAAGCCATGCAGGCAGCACAGTTCCAAGAAAGAATGCAGCTTAAGCCAAAGGCCTCTCCCCTATCACAAACACTTCCTTTAAAAAGCCTGTTTACCTCATGAAGACCAACTGCCAGCTCCTCCCTCTAAGGCAGACAGCTTATACACTCCCTGATGAGTGGGATGGGTAGTTCTGTCTCTTGCTTGTAAAGCAAGCTCAGTAACCTCCTCGCCCCTACGTTCTACAGCCCCAACAACCTGTGTTAAAAGCACACCACCTATGGAACATCCAGGCAGCACAAACATGGTGCATGAGGCAGCCTGACATTTTCGAGGTAAGAGGGAAAACACAACAGGAGCAGCCCCTCACACCAAGTAATACTGTCAAAAAGACTATTTGCAAAGTATATACTTCCTCCCCCACTCCCAAATAAATTGCAGTTTTCAAAACACCTTGCTCAAAATTCTCTTCCCTCAACCAACTTTTTCCCTCATGCATTTTAAATTTGAAATTTAAGGTCTCCAATAGCAACCAAGAATTAGGAAAAGTTTAATGGCTTATTCTTTCCAGATTGTATTGAATTCTTACCAGCCATTGAATTAAGAAGCTATTGCTAGAACCATGTTTAATAAAGACTGTAATGTCAGTAATTTTGTCAAGTTCCTAAAAACAGGCTGTAAGTCGAAAGGCTAAACTGCTTCAACTTAACTGCTGTTTGACAGCTTTGTGTTTTGTTTTAGCAATACATATCCTTTGCTTTTTTCCTTACCTTCTGCATCAGCATTTTTGCCCACGTTGTAACTTCAGAACCAAAAGTTTAAGTCAAAAGCTCTGCTTTAAAAACATCAGCTAAGATGCCTGCAGTAACTCATACTTATTTGACATCAGAATTCACTGCCAAGAAACACGGAGAACAGCTGCTTTAGTCACACACTCTATATGCATCCAAAATATTTTCTGTGGTGAAAAAAAGCACCTTATTTCTCCCATATACAACACTGCTAGCTGAGTTCATTTGGCCCAAACAGAAGTATTATTGCCCCTTTGCTCCACAGGTATACTTAGGCAAAAGCAGCAATTTCCAAGGAGCACTTTCCTCCTAGCAGATAAGCTAAGAACCCTTTCTCAGCCTCTCCTCTCTAAAAAGACAATTCTGTCCAAAAGAGCCTCTTAAAAAAATCACCTTTCTAAAGCCATGATTAGCTCCCTAAAGATAAAAGACACTTTTTTTCAGCACTCGCTGAGCATGAAGTGCTTTCTAAAAGCACTCGATCTGCATAAATCTCAGTGAAACCAAACTGGAGCTGTACCTGAACAGTTTTGAAAGTCTGGCCTCTCCCACTGTAGAGCCTAAGTATCTGCAGTCATTACTGTGCCCTGTAATTTCAGAAAGCTGGCATCTCTCCTATTTATTTACATTGACCCACATCTTACACCCCTGAAGAAGACCTGGCATGCATCTATCAATTAGTTTATCCCCAACAATACTGTTGGTGAAACTGCTTAAGTGCAGAACCCTGGAGCCAAGTTAGAAAGCTTGTGCTGCAGTAGTCTTTGAAACCTGATTTTCAAATATGCACATACTTGGATGTGAGCACATGAAATGTGGTTTCCTATAGCTGCAGGTCCAATTTGCATAGACTAGCCTGAAAATAAGGCATTATTTGCAAATATTCAAGTCAAGCACACAATCAAGGGAAATATACAAGCTAATCAAGTCAACTGTGTTTAAAGAATTATTTTTTTAGAATCCTGCTCTATTGTTAATTACTGCACATTATTCTCATTTATTGTTTTAAAGGATAAGGAAACAAACCCTTGTGCTATGACCATTTTTTTTTCACTTCTCCTATAGATATGAAGAGGGGATAAAAAGCCCCAAAAGATGTAAATCCCATCTCCCTCCTCTAAATAGCTGCCAGAAATTGTGTGAATCTAAGTTTTTGCAAAAACACACACTTCTGTGGCACTTATCTACCTGATGATAATGTTATCTTATTAGAAGTACTATTTCTTCATTTTGGAGAGGGCAGCAGAGAATAGGATTACCACCCAAGAACTTCGCCCCACTGCGGAAGAGATTAGCTTCTTCCACTCCTTTTTCTCCTTCCATGTTCTTTTTTTCTCTCCTATAGGCAGATAGGATGAATGTCAGCAAAACAGTCCCATGCTCCTGGACCTATCCTCAAACTATAACAGGAGAATTTCTTTAAATTTGCATCTCCTCTTCAAACGGATAGGTTGCTGCTTGAGCTCAAGCCTCCTAAGAAACAGAAACTAGCTCCAATCTGTGATAAACCACAAAGAACACAAGGACACTCCAAGAAGTATAGGGCACTGTTGGCCTTTTATTTGAGCACCCACTGTAACAGATGAGATGTCAGCATTTCTCCTTCCAAAACCCTAAATCAGTCTTGTATTCCCATGTCTGGAAGACAGAAGAATGTGACATTGAGCATCTTGGCTCTCACCTCCAGGGCAAGCAATGTTTATTTCACTTGAGAAATGCTTGCTTTCTTTCCTGGAAGGTGGAAAGAAATCAGCTTTTGGCATTGGACTGAACTTACAATGGAAGACAAGCGAGGGTTATTGCTGACTCCTTCCCTTGCTCTTCTGTCTCTCTATCATCAGAACCAGATAAACTTGTTTATCTGAGGCTTCGTGTAAGGCAAACTAGTAAATCCAGTCCAAAATGTATATAATAACCATGAAAGTCATGTTTTCTAGGCAACTGTAGAATGTTCTTTTATACACCAAGGTAGCTGATGTTTCACATCTGATATTAAAATTTTATTCAGAAGAGTATATAATTATCACTACAAAGTAAGCTTAATCCACATAAATCAGGGCATGACTCTTGTATCCCTCTCTCAGTTTAATTGTCACTGTAAGATCCTTGGGCAACTCCCTTATTTTGCTGTTGATTTGCTCCACCTCAGGGAGGCACGTCTCCTTGGTGCATTTCTCATACTTGCAACTTTCATTTTAATTGCTAAGTAGCAACAGAGGACCTGTGACTAAGACAAGCTTTATAAATGGAGAAACAGAAATTTCAGGACTGCAAACCAGCTTGGCAACAGAAACACTTTTCGAATAGCAGATCAACCAATAATACCCTTATTCACACATAACAGATGAAATTCTTCTAAAGACATGAAATAATCACAAGCAAAGTACATCTTACTACTGACAATATAACTTCACGATGTAGTGATGTACTATCTATCATACAGCTTCACTTATGACAAATTTCAGACTCTGCAGCAGTCTTAATGAAGATGCCTTCCTTGGCAACCTTTCCTCCTGCTTTTTTTCAGTGCACAGTGACAGCAGTGCTCTTCATGAAGTACACAGGGGTACACAACTGTTGCTAGGTCTATGTGGATGACATGCATTGTTGCCATGGTGGGGACAGACTACACCGAGAGAAAATAAGAATGGCACCTCCAGCTTTAGTCCAGCAGTTATTCCATTGTTGCTACAACGAGCTACGCATTCCTCACATACTACAAAAAGGTCATGACTGAAGTCTGGCCTCATTCACTTGCAGCTTTAGCACAGCTGAAGAGGGAATAAAAGTTATGGTCAGAGAAGGAGAAACATGATTTAAATATGAGGGAGTCACTAGGAAGCATTATCCTGTCAGTAAGTACTACTTCCCACCATCTGTGGCATTTCAAAGGTATTTACAAGTAAGACAATCAGGCCCTGATAAGCAACTCAAGTAAGTAGTGGTAATTGCACAGAGTAACTGCTTTCTCATATCGCATGAAGACAATTTTCTTCATAATGTCCCCAGTGTTTGAGAAGAATAATGATCAAATGTTTAACACCAAGATATAAATTGCCACAAACTAGAAACTCAGTGACTCTACAAGTAAGTTTCACGGATTTAACAGGTAAAAATTAAGCCAGTATTCCTCAACAGATAATACCTTCACTAATGGATAAATTTACTCTAAAGTGGGTTTTAAAGGCTTAGCTTAAGGTCTCTCCTGTGGTAATGAAGTGATATGAATTCTACTATATAAATTCTGTAGTACTGAAGGGTTCAGATTCTGAGAGATTATAAATCCTTACAGTAACAAAGGATAGTACTGTGCTTTAAAAATGCCTCTTCTCAGCATGACAGCCCCTTGCAGCAACATCATAACCAGTGTAAATGAAAGCAGCACAACCAGAGCAGCAAGAAACTAAGCATGATATGCCAACAGAGTAAGAGTCTTCAAATTTCTTAGATATGGCATTAGAAAGAGAAAGCGAATTTTAGGAAGCTTTACAGCTTTTTTTCCTTCCTGTTTCTTCTTCCCCCCTTCCCCTGCCATCAGAAAATTGCTGACTTGCAGATAAGTGTAGAAACATCATGATGTTAACATGCTAAAATATTTTTAATATCCACCAACCTTAGCAATCACAAAGAGTGTTTAGGACTGCAGGATATTTGTAAATCACTGTTAAAGTCAACATACTTTCAACAAGTATAAAGCCTGACCTCGGACATTATTTCAAAACCAGATTTTAATCCTATATATTCACATCCAAACCTTCAATGAGTGGCTTTTGCTGTTGTTATGGTGGGTGAACTGTGGGGTTCACTTTGTTAGATTTCTTCTGCCTGTGGGAGAAGGGTGGGATGGATATGAGAAAAAAAAAAATCCTTGCCAGCCTCATGTGTTTGACTACCAGACATTTTGGAAAAAGAAATTAGAAGAGATACTGTACTATGGCACCAAAACAGTTTCTCCATAGCTAGAACAATCTAACGTACAGCACTCACATGAGAGAAGTACCAGTTTCAGAAACAATTCTGTTGTGTTTTTAGTTTGAAAGCGGTACCCTTGCATACTCATGATAAGAAAGTGATCTGCTAGCAGGAAATATAACTTGTGTACTCAACAAGAATAAAACTCTAGTATCCAGAGGACAATTCATACTAATAGCTACTTCATATATCTTGTCGGGGAAGGAAACAATATCTGACAACAGAATAAAACTCATCCAAGTGACAGAACAAGTCTGAAAATAACACCTATCTGCATCCGTATTCCGCCAGCACTTCTTCCAGCTTTACCTTAGGCATACAGAGGCAAAGAAGCTGCACTACTGCAATACAAGGATTTTTTTGGTTTAAATACACATTTAGTTCCAACATGAGAGGTAACAAACTCCCACATGGATCATCCCACCTACCAATACTTCCACTAAACTGCACTTGTACATATTTGGTTTTGCTATGAAAAGGAAAAGAACCCCAACCAGTTACCACCTAGCAGGTGTTCTCCCATTGGCTAATCAGCTGCTACAAATAGTCCAATGGCTTTCTTACCCAATACCCTAGTCTTACCCAACACCTAACTTTCTTACCCAAGTCAATCTACATCCTCACTCACATTTTTACTGCTTATTACTCTTGGTGAAAACAGTTGATGAGAGTCACAATTACCGATGGAGATGGATTGTCTCCTGAATAACAACACTCTCCTCAGCTATGATCCTTAATAATAACTTAGTTTCTGCAACTGACAGGAACAATTCTGAATCAGCCCTATAGCTTGGGGTGGAAGTGATCATGTTCTCAAAATTTAGGGTGCCTGAGGGTGCAATCCCTGTGGAGAGTCTATATTGCACTATTTCTTCAGCCGTTGACGCTCAAGACAGTAAGATTCCCAAGTCCTTGGTAATTCAGACTTCTTTCAGTGGATGCACGTGCTCTACAACATGGGCAACACCACAGAATCCCAGGACTTGCAGCTGTAACAGAAGTGTGCTGCCAACCCAGACACAATTTTTTTGTTCATTTCTGGGAAGGAAAACAAAAGGGAGCTATGGCATAAGGAACAGATCAGACACTGAGGTCTGCGCTAGACGACACCATGGATATCTTATCTGTGAACTCACCTGTCTGAGAGTAAAGCTATTACTTACACAAGTGATGACTAATTCTTATTGTGAAAGTCGGAATTTCTACCCTGAAAAACAGACAAGACAGAACATAGGCCTACATTTCAGCTGTCAAGAACTGTATACTCAAGAGCAGCGGCATCTTTAGGACCAAGGTGTAAGCTAAGAGATCCTTGCTCTATTTATCTGAAAGTTAAAGAAAATGCTAATTCAAGCACAGTAGAAAATATCAAGTCTCATTCTGAGCACTGCATTTTCTTCACTGTTCTGTAGCAGGAGAAAAAAAAACCCAAAAAGTCATTTTGCTTTCAGACAGAGAGCCCTTCTCTACTTATACATGGTATAAAATCTATACTTTTTATATGCCCAAAAATGCAAGTAAAAAGGTCTGTGATACACTGTCCTCCTGTTAGGTGTGAAAATCTGTAAAAAGATTATGCTGAAGAAATTTTAAGCAGGGAGAATCAGTGTCTAACTTTATAAAGCAACTTCATACATTTCTAAGTGAGAACCAAATTCAAGTGAACTACTTCTTCAAAACAGAGGTATCTGATGTTATCCCATTCTCATACAGAGACACAATCAGGAAACACGTACACTCCAAGGGAACACCAGAGATGTGAACAGGCAGCTGACTGGATTCATCTTGCCCACAGAACAACTGGTCCTATACAGAGCAATTAGAAAGACAACAAATGATAAGCTGCTGCCTCAAATGAAGGCAGACTGATACTAAGTAAATGAGAAGCACTGGCAAGTGAGGTTACATATCTGGCTGTCTGAACTTTACATAAACCTTCAGGGAGGATTATCTTGTGAACACCCATGTGATAAAGAGTGTGTGTGTGTCCACACATACATATATATGCATATATACATGCATGTATTATTTTACCACTCGTCTCTACAAAATTTATATGTGTATTTGTCTGCATGTGTGTACTTCCTGTACACTAAGCAATTCACTTGTGGTTTAAGTTTCTGCTGCAGGACAGGAGAAAAACCCTGAAGGACAGAGTTCTAAATGGGCAGGAACACTTACCTCTTTTGAGAAGTCAACTACCTGAAAGCCTTGTTAGAGGGTCTCTAAAGCCTATTAAAGGTTTTGGCCAAGGCCGATTTAAAGTAAGATTCTGTAAAATCAGATTTGATACCAGCAGATGGGCTGCAACTGTAGTAACAGACCTCCATCTGTCCAGAAACCAGCTCTTCATTCTGTATGTATGGTACTGCAAGTGTAGTGCTAACAAGTCTTAACAGGTAGAACCATTTCCCGAGAAGGAATTCAATGGCATTCATCATCTGTGTATACACCTGTCCTTAAAAGAGACTCTCACAGCAAGTTCTTCTCTCCATAAGTGACTACCTTTCCAGAAAAAAAAAAAAACAAAAACCAAAACCAACCTACTTAACTGTTACTTCATGAAAGCACTTCGTTGCTGTTCAAGAGATAGAAACGATGTTTCCCCTTCCTGAAGTGATGCTGAGCTCAGGAGAAGACTACTGGAAAATCATTACATTGAACAGGATGCATCTCATTTTTTCACGCAGTAACTGATAATCTGTCAATGTAATGCAAATTAGGCAAGCTACCAATAATGTCCAGACATGAACTATATTAAACAGTATTCAGTGAAACCAGTAACAAGAAAAACCCCAACTGGATAATACAGAAGATAACTGAACTCCGAGTTAGATGCACACACTGCAAACATGGAGATTCTGTCTTCTGTTGAATGCCTGCTTGTCCCAAGCATAGAATTTGTGACAACTAGAGCAATCATTTATCCTCTCAGATTGCAGATGCCTTCTTTCTGCACTTCCTTCCATACTCACGCATACAGTAATTAATTTAAGACTAAAGTTGTATATGTTCTCTTCACATGCACTCCCAACCAGTAACCAATCTGCAGGGCACATAAAAATCCGAGAGCGAGCAGAAAACATGCAGTGTATACTTTCACACTGTGAAACAGACCCATTGCCCAGAAAAAAGGAAGAGAAGCTTTATAAGAAGGGAATTATTATGTTATTCCCTACTGGTTCATTGTAAGATGCCACAAAATTCTCACTCATCTGCTGCTGGCATTTTCATATTTCAGTATTTCTCAGGCTCTCAAGTTGTTTAAGTTCTCTTCTAAATCTATCCTTAGCAAGGTTTTTAAGCACATTACTCACCACCATCTTGCAGATATTGAATAAATACTGTTTTTTTTTAAAGACAGACTTTCTTTATCCAACCACCCATAGTTGATCCACTTCCTGCAGCTGATAACATACATCTAGATTTACCTACTGTTTGCACATCTGCTCCACTCAACTCTGTAGATGTGGTACAGACCAAGTATTGACAATAGTATAGTCCATGTGACAAGTATCACCAGCTAATTTAGCTGTGTATCTATGGATACTTTATCATTTGAAAGATTCCACATAAAACGTTACGATTTTTGCTCACAGATGCTTGCTTTTCAAACGAGCTCCTTATGGAGGCCAAAACCTTCCCAAGAAGCTTATACTGTCTAGTTTAAATCTTGCAATTAGGAGGTTTTACTTCCAGATTAATTAGTAGACAAAGCCACTTGAAGACTTGGAATGCCTATGGTTAGGAAATCATGATCTTGCTCCAAAACATGAGTTGACAGAGCACATATGGCTTTGTACCAAAATTACACAAGTTAATCAGAACCTAACCAGTTAACTACAGTCCCTCAGCCTGTCACTCTGTTCACCGCACTTCAGCAGAATATATCATTATATATTGCATGATTCAGTCTGCTGTTTACAACATAACAATCGTTAAATTGACTATACTGCCCCTTGAACAAATTTCTAACACACATCCAATTTATGGTTCATCTTAAATGCAGAGGCTATGCATAATTTCTTCAGTCCTACAACCATGATATTCTCCATGTCCTAACTGCCCTCAAAGGTGATGTGATTATTAGTCCTTTCATTTTAGATGGGAAAACATGCCATAGCTCTTTCACAAGAGATTCATCTACCTGTTTGTGCTGCCCTGCTTCAAATCATCACCAAGTTTAAGGTTTCTGAGGCAAAAATAGTGAATGGGATTCAGAGTGTAAAAAGGACACTCAACACAAAGAACATAAGCTTCACTATCATTTGACAGCAACACAAAAAATCTGCAAGAGTGATTTATAGACCTTGTAATGAGACCTTCCACACAAACCAGACTACCTGATCTACAGTAAAGACAGAGAGATAGTCCACGATATAACATATTTGATTTAGCTTCACACACTACAATGGATGAAGACTCCATCTGATCATTATCTGCACTCCACAATATTTTGGTACTTGGAGAGATGACAGGAAAGAACAAGCTACAGAAGATGGCGTTTCCAATAAAACAGGAAAAACAAGACATCAGCGCCTCCTCCCACGACACCACGCCAAGCCTGCTGTCGCCAAAATCAGTTCACAGAAGTTTTGCTTTGTCTGGATGATAAATACATTCATATTAGTAGAGTTACAGGACAAAGAGCCATATTACACCCTTGGCTGCATAACAAGGACAAACTAGCAGAAACTTTTCCTCCATGGGTCTAGAAACTGTGAGAGGAAGCAAGTTACAGCATCATTTTTCTTTTTTCTTCCAAGAATATACTTATGAATTATAATGGAGAGCTAGTGAGAACGAGGACATACTAGCAGATAATACCCATGTACAAATTATTCTTGCTGGATTGGAAAGGAACCAAGCAGAAGGTCATATTAACCTGTGAACCTACTGCCTTAGTGAGGGATTAAGTGAAAGGAGAATAGAAGGATAATGTAACAGCACTTGAATCTTTTATTGATGCAGCTGGACCACAGGGAGTTAGACCACAGTTAAAGAACACATCAAATTTTGTTGCCTTCTCAATCAGTTTGATAATTCCACGTACAGCAGCTTAATCCCAACTCTTTATTTCATGGATACCCAAGAAAACACTAACTAGAACCACCTAAAACAAACAGAAACACCACACTGACACAAAAAAAAATTTCCATCCTTCCAAAATCTAAGAGCTCAAGTCTTACACAATATGGTCTGCATACAACATACAAACTTCCATTCTTTTCATGCATGGCTAGAACTTTTACACCAATGAAAATTTTCTTCCAGTCCTGAATATCAGTTTTCATCTCACAAACTTAAAGAAATTGGTATGTTATAAAAAAAATACGATTTTCATTATCAGTATATAAATGGCATAAACTTCTGATAGAAAAAAAAAAATTCAAAGTTCTGTGCAACAAAAAAGATGGGATGAAGCTCTATAAACTATGACAAGCTCAAACTCCTATTTTCCATCCTTCATTGCTAAGTAAACACTTTGGAAAAGAAGTAAAAGAGATTATTCATTGATACAGCACAGCAAGTCATAAATGTGAGGCTTTGTAAAAAGCACTTGGGCAGTAGTCAAACAGATTTCAAAACTGTATAATTTTTTATCAATAGTTTTAAAACATATTCAATTTTGATATATGTTGTCTCACTACCATCCATTCCCTATAAACTTTGCTTATAAAATACAGAATTTGAATGATAATTTATCAAACTGGACCAGCTGTATTGGTTTACTTCAAGCTGCATACGCTTATCTGAGAAACAGTAGTACTAGTAACGAGAAGCATCAAGGGTTCACCACTTACAGAAATACACAATTTGATATTAATGAAAGAAGAAAAGGAGAAAAAAAACCCCCCAACAATAAACACCCCAAACAAACATGGGGGGAAGGAACAAAATTTTACAATTATAAGATTTAAATCTAAAGGACAGGAGAACACAGTATCTTTACAATCCATGGTGGGAGGAATAATCCATAGATTCCTTCTTGTGCAGATGCACGGAAGCCGGAACCAAGCTTTCATCAGACAGTACAGTTAAAAGAACAAAAAGAAAGCATATTGGCACAAAAGCATACACATACTGTTTTAGCCAAGGAAGGAATACACAATTTACAGGCAAAGGAGCAGTTAGGGACATTGGAATCTTTTACATAAGAAAAATAAATCAGCAAGTCTTACTGGAAGAGCTAAGGCAACCTGTGGACCATTACTAATCAATTGTAGACAAAAAAATACTTTTCCCTCAAAAAATTCATTTGAGTATTTTTACAATTTGGTTTATACTACTGACCATTTTTCATTCACTTACCTAGAAGCAGAGTATTAGCCCAGTCATTAAGGGGGGGGAATAAATGCATAGAACCATTCACAGGCTGCATTTTTAAAAGCACAGATTTACAGATTAAAAATTTGAGTTTCAGCAAAAATATTAACTGAAGACAGCTGGCGCCACAACTTGCTTTTGCCTTTAATCACACACTCTCCGATTCTTTAGCAATCTTCTTCCACCATAATCAGATTCTATAGAAGTGGCTGTAAGAATAAACACTATTTTACACCATCAGTCTACAAATAGCCAATAAAAACACCAAAAGGTTTCTCCAACTGACAGATGCAGGGAAGGAGGGGGAAAGGAAGAAGAAGGAAACCTAGACACTCACGACCCAGAAGTCATACACAATTTACAGTTGCTCTGTATCAAAGAGCCTGCTGGTCAATAATTAGAAGATTTGTCACATCAAAAAAAAAAAAAAATCCGAGTTCCACAAATTCTTTGAAAATGGTTTCAAGACCATATACCTCAGGGTTCCAAAACTACTATAAAATGCAATCGCTCTTATTAGATGCATATTACTTCTTGGCACAACAGTTGTGTTGTGGTGTTAGGTTGGTTTGCTTGGGGTTTTTTTAACTGGTGTTTATAGCCTATCATTGAAAATACATAAGCCCTGAAACAAATGTTGACTACAAAAAAAATAAATTTATATATAAATTATTAAAGTCTAGACAGGCAATAGTTTCTCTTCCACTTCTCCAAAACCACTGAAGAGGGAAGCAGAACAAACAAGATTTTGCACATCAGCAGACTTCCAAACCAGCAATTCATATTATGGTAAAAAGTTTAATTCTGTGATCTTCAGTTCTTTAATATTCTCAAAGCAAGGGCAATGGGTGGCACAGAATCAGTGAGAATTAATGCATATATCAAAGAGTTCAGTTAATGTCAATCACAAAAATATTTTCTATGATATTGCCAACTATATTCTCTACTGTGCAAGCACCAGGGAAATTTTCACATACCATGTTAAATGCAATTTGCTGATTCTATTCTGCTCTTTAATACTCAGTACTGAAAGACACAAATTTCATCAGTATCTGACAATATCACAGAACAAAAGGGTTTACACTGAAAAATGCTTTTGGATTATTCTATACTTATTTCAGTATGCAAGGCCAAAGAGCACGCACAACAAAACAGCACATGTACTAGTACCAACAGAGAACAAGAATCTGATGTTGAGAAAAGCAAGAACAAAAAGAATGCCTTTTATCATTGCAGAACGTCCTTCAGTTCTTAAGTAACATGACACTCATCTACTAAAGAAATCAAAGTATTTACAACTCCACAAGTTGTTTTCGTTGTACTTTTCATGTGATAATGATTAAAATGACAATTACTTATATAATCTATTTTATTATTTCATCGGGTAGTGTATTTTCACTTTCCTCTTTAATACTGCTACAGATACTTTGTGCTATCACCAAGGTATTCCTGTCTTTTGACCCTCTCTTCCTGAGCAACTGTTTTTACTCTAAACTTGTACTCACGAAAATTAACTCCCTTGATTACTTGACTATCCATTATTTAATCCTTCCTTAAGGGATTAAATAATAAAAGGGAATAAAAGGGAATAAAGATTCCATGACAGAAAGGATGAAAAAACATTCAAGGAACTGCAGCTTGACCAGACAGCTCAACATCCTGTTTACACTTCTTCAGCTAGGTAGAAACTTCTCTCATTTTCAGGAACAGACACGATCACTGCTGATGTCTCTAATCTAGAGCACTGACCTAACTGCAACCAACACACTGCTCTAACATAGACTTTCATGGACCGCACGGTAGTTCTCAGTGTTCGGATGCCTTCTATTCTTAGAGCTCATCTCTGAACAGCAAGTCAGCCCATGTAGACACACACAAGCTTCAAAGGCAGATCACAAAAGATTTCTTATTAACCTTTCTTTAAAAAAATAAATTAAAAAAAAATTTAAGAAGTTTTCCATTTGGAGGAGCTTCCCATTTCTTTTAGAATGTAGAAGTCTAAGCATTGCTCAATAGAGGTAGTACTGTACTGCATCAGACCATCTCTCCCATCAGCCTTCCTTGGCAATCACCAGTTTATTGAGCACCTGAGCTAAAGGTTAGAGCTGCACAGTCAAATCTAATAGTCACTAATGGTCTCTGTTCTGTTAATGTCTCTAATCTCTTTCTGAACACCTTTACACTTTTACTCCACATGACATTTTGTTCCAGTAACGCAGCTGTAATTAAGTAGTTTACAAAGAGTATTTTCTTTTGTTTGCTGTGAAGATACTAGCCTATCTTCTCAGATTTTACTAGGGAAGAACATGCTAAGGGTCTTGAAGGACCCTGTAATGCCTCACAGTCACTAGACTTTTACCAGTCACTCAGCAGTAAATGTTTGCAGCTACAAAAAAAATCCATTTTCTTCCACCTGCATTTGTTGTGTGCACTATGCTGTGCTCAGTTACTACCACAGAACTGACAAATCCAAATGACAATCTTCCAGTACACAAAATACTTTCTATTCTGAAGACAAAACATGCAAATAAAACATCAAAATTATAATAACTCTTTTTAGGGTTTTCCTTAGTATTTTGTGACAAAATAACAAAAAGTAGGCTTAACGTTTTCTTCCTTTATACACCATATTCCTCAAATTCACAGAGTACAGAACCAGGAAGCAAGGAAAAAAGGAGAAAACTCATCTTGCTGGAACTGTTTGCCAACCGATTAAAGCAAACACTAGTGCTATTGTGATACAATGGTACAAAAACTACTGAAAACAAACAAGAAAAAAAATAGTTCAATTCACTATCTTCTGAAACACCAGAGTCCTGCAAGAATCATGGTGAGCACACACATCTTAATATGACATGAAGGAGCTTTGCAAAGCTGTTTCAGTAATTCAGTTCTACACATTAGCCCATGTGCTTAAAGCTCCAGGCTGATTTGGCTGTTCCACACATGTGACAACCTAACTGCAAAGCCACTCAATAAATGAGTCTATATAGCTGATGAAGCAAACTTTCACTACTGCCAGCTAGCAAATCTTTATAAGCAGATAATCTTTAAATTCTTTATTAAGGTCATTCAAGGGATTGCAATGACAGGGCACACTGAAAAAAATCAAGCTATTCAAAAATTAAGCTTCTTGGGAATTAGTTTGTGTTGCTAAGTGTATACATTTGTCAAATAAATAGCATCAGAAGAAACATTTTTCAGGAAACCTAAGTCTAATGTTCTGGGATTTCCTAAAAAAACTTGGTGTCTTGTAGTTCTTATTAAACGGATCATTATAGCAGACTTCCCAAGCAAATTTCTGACTTTTGGAGTTTGAACAACCTTACGAATAAAAGGCAGGAGGACCAAAAATCATAAAAAAGCTTACAAAACCTACAAAAATCCCCACAAGAAAACAAGTGAAAAAACCACACATCAGATAATAATTACCTGTTGAAGGCCCAAAAAATTACTATTAAGCTTGGAGACCCAAAAGTACTTGTAAATTTGAAGGCCTGAAAATTTATCCCAACATTTTTCAGGCAGAAAGCTCAGCTCACAGAAGCCTCCACTACCACCACGTGAGATGACAGGGACACTCTGGTATGGCCCTTATGGATTAAAGGGAACTGAAAGTACCCAGCACACCCTCATAGAGCCCACTTTTTTTTTTTTTTTATTTTCATCCCTGTCTTTCTTCTTTCCTCCACCTTCCATTTTTAAACTGTGTGCACTGCCAAAAAATACTGGTTTTCTAATGCTATTTTCACAAGGTAGGCCTTCTTGGTCAAAGTCTTCCAGGGGTACATTCTAGCTAATTTGATAATTTCTTCCTTTTTCAAATACAAACCATTTAACATTTCACAACTGCTATTCCTGTGAGAGATCACTTTCTCTTAATCTACATACAAATTTATATTGCAGTGTCTACTGTAACTGTACATATCAATAACAGTGTCAATGGAATTTGTATTCTGCTTGCATCCCACTCAAATTTCCAGTGAAGTTAGCAGGGAGATTCTCATTGCTTTTCAGGATGTAACTATTCAGATGCCAAACACCAGCATGCACAAGTCAAAGTTATTCTTATGGAAAAAAAATCATTAAAATCTCAATTTTCCCTAGATTACAACATATTTTTTTTTTTTTTTTAGTATTTCAGTGGATTCATTAGACATGTTACTATTTTTTTTCTGCTACTCCTTGAACAGATTTCTAACAATAATCAATCAGCTGACTTTATCTGCAAGCTTTTTCGAAGCTCTCCTTCAAATGGCTAAGAGAAAACTCCTTCAAGTGCAGGGCACTGGTCTAAGAACAGAGAAAAGATGACTGAAGATACACAAGAAGATTCTAAAAGATTTTCATAGATTCTGCCTTCTCTAAAAGACAAAAATATATGAAGGATGGACAGAAACTCTTTTCTCCTAAAAACCTGAGATGATAAATGCTTTACTGAGAAATGCAGAGTGCTTATGGCCAAATAAATCTCTGATTAATACATGCATACAGGCAGTACTCCCTTATTTCCTATAGGTCAAATTAATGTGAAGACAACCAATTTTAAGCCTTACAAAGATGAAAGCAAACTGGCTTCAAAAGAACAAACAAAAAATGGACCTCAAT
Organism: Nestor notabilis; assembly: GCF_000696875.1. Taxonomy (NCBI): domain Eukaryota; kingdom Metazoa; phylum Chordata; class Aves; order Psittaciformes; family Psittacidae; genus Nestor; species Nestor notabilis. Next base: position 6,245 of record NW_009941074.1, on the reverse strand, counting down.
CATTGGAAAATAGTTAAACCAGACTAAGGCACTTGAAAGAAATACCAGAACAAAACTTCTGAAGGAGAAAACAGTATTTATCACCTGTTGAAACATACCATTTAAGGAAGTTACATATAGTCTTTAATTAGGCTGCTGGAGGGATAATTCTACATAAACCTAACCACACAATTGTCCAGTCAGCAACGTATACTACAGAGATGTCTCTCAAAGTAACATATGTGCTGTTACTGAAATTAAAAAGCGAAGAATAAAAGTAGCACTTGTACCACCATATCGACCGTTTGCTTGCCCGGAATTCACGCTCCCAAGTTAATTCATTGAAGGCAAATATAGCTTTCCGCTGACTTAACAAAAACAAGCTATTATTTCACTGACCATAATCCTAAGCACTAGGAAAGGATTTTCCACTTACTGATTTTACAGTAAAGATACCAGAAGGCAAAACATCCGTTCCCTTTCCCTTCTCTACCTTTTCTCTTTGCTGAAACACTAAATTATGCAAAGAGAGAAATGGGCAAAATCAGTAATACTGTTGCCCTTGATGCATTCTGACAAGAGAAGAATAATCAGCAAGATTTTCTACAGTACTGAGACTCTATATAAATTTTCTATCTAGTTTTCTCATCAAAGTTTAACTTTGTACGTATGACACGGATAAACATCTAAATGCTCTGTTTTTTTCTCATCTCTATTGTAAAAGCCTCTTGCAATATGCAAGCCCAAATCTTTCATCATTTAAACCAGGCATGACTTTGCTAGCAAGCACAACTATTCCTAACATTTTAGGTTTCACTAAAACTAGCATGCATGGAAGTGGTTGGCAGAAAAAGTCAAAAGCCCCACCAAGGTGAAAGATGGAATACATTTAACACCAAGTAAGGCAGCTTACAGATTTGAAACTGTGTAGTTAATATTTCAACAGCGATTTCCTACAGGCCCTCTGAATACCTGCTGCGCAGCAGATGTGGCTTTACTAGTCAAGTCCCATTACCTTTCATTGGTGACCTTAAGAAAGCCCTGGAACCACCAGCTTCACAGGTTTATTGGGGTTTTTTATGCCCTCCTTGTAGCCACTCACCTCTGTGAGAAAATCTGAAAATACAGCAGCCAATCTACACGCACTGTTGAGATGCTAAAGAAATTAATATTAAAAAGGACAAAATCCTAATCTGAAATATAAAATTAATCACTGGGAACCGATTCCCCTGCACAAACATGGAGCTGCAAATGAGAGTGTCTATAGCCCTTGAGATAATGAGATAAGCCATGTTCTGTCTCTACTCAGTAATAACTTCGAAAGCCTTTGGACTCAATTCCTTGGGGGGTTTCTGTAACAGGTTTTGAGGGCCTGCCCACTACCCAAGTACAACACTAGCTATTACATGAGTAAAAATAAAGACAGACTACAGAATGAATGTAAGACTCAGAGATGCTTACATCTCCAACCATGCAACTTTATTATCTACATTAACAACTCTGAAAAGTTGTTCTGAAATAGCACTGAAATCAACAGAGAACACAACAATTTCTAATACATTGTCATAATTGTGCTACTGCAATGAAGTAGTATCGTTAGTTTCATACAGCACACAGCAGTGGTGTTAAGATTCCAATACACAAAGATATCCTGGAACCTACTAGGAAGACTACCGTCATCTGGCTGCTAGAGATCATCAGCTGTACCTACACGCATACGTAGATGCAGCCAAAACAGTTTTTACAGCTGTTTTGATACTGGATACGAAACACAGGTAAACCTGGTGTTTCCACTAACTATCTGGTAGTCTGGCATTCATTATGATTAAAAGCACATTCTACTTTTAAAACATGAGGAATCTGTATGATCTAATAGCATTCTCCCCTCAACATGTTACAGAGCAACAAACAAAACTGGATTTCAGGAAAAGGTCTCATGGGAAAGAGCTTCTGCTCAAGTTTTCACTTGAGAAGTAAACAGAAATGTTTCCTAGTAAACTCAGCATCAATTTCAACCTTACAGCACAAACACAGATCACCTGCAATGTCACTGTTCAAGAAGAGTCACCCAAGCAGCCTTTCAGCACAAGATTTTTTTCTTCTAAATATAACAGAGTTCAGATATGCCATTTCTGCACAAGTACCTGAAACCAAGTACCTAACTACATATAAATACTCAGCTAGAAAAGATGTCAACACCATATAAAAACCATTTTCAGATTTACTTTCAAAAATGTCAGAAAGCTCTACAGGAAGTTCCTTCCCATAACTCTCCCATACAGACAAATGTTCTTTATTAAGACAATTTTCAAGAAACAAACAAACAAAAAATAATCATTATCCAGAGTTGTGAGAAGACCCCAGAAAACTTGTCCTTCCTCTGACAAAGCAGAAGCACACAGAAACTGAAGGTGTTTTCAGGTCAGATCCTCCTGAAAAAAAAGTACTGTGTTTTTCAACAGCATCAGGTTAGTTCACGAACAGGTTTGTGTTCAATTCCAAACTTGAGCACTTAAACTTTCATTGTTTTTAAGCCTTTCAGTTCTTCTCCCCGTGCTTTACTTCTAGCCACGAAATTGGAAAAAAGAAAGAAGCTTTATCTCCAAGTGCCCCATCTCATCTAATTTAATGACAGACTGAAGCAGGAACAATAAGCCGACATAATAGCTAGTCCTAAATCTGACTTTATCATCTACAAATCCTTAATAAAAGTCAACATCCTACAAAACTACAGTATTCCCTATAAATAACATCAATCAGAAATCAGCAGTTTTAATACTGGGTCTCTTTTAATTCTTGACACATTACTTGCAGACATTTCTGTGGCATATTAAATTTACACATAAAAGATAAAGAACAACAGATGAAACCCTGAGAACAAAGCCTTCTCACCTCTGTTATTCTTCCTATGGAGTTTCATAAACTAACTGGAGCAGATCTCTATCCTAGCAGATGGATTTCAAATTCACAACACATATCATTGTCCCAAGGCAGCCTACTAAATTCACTGCCTTTTATGACAGTATTTTAATAGATAATGATGCACAAAGAATATGCCTAGTTGCTCACCAGGTCTTTAACTGGCATAGGAGAAAGAGAAGCCCGGACAAAATAAAAACGGCACCAAAGAGTCTTCTGCCCTTCCCATCTGTAAATGCCAGCTTCCTTCTCTCCACTTCAGGAGGAGGTGGGGCTGGGAAACACTTCTTTCAGAAGTTCCACCCTTCTTTACAGATGCACAGATTTCATTAATAGTTAACTGGCGACATACAACATTAACTTACTCTGGTATTCATAGCTTTCCATCCACACATGACCCACGGTAAGCACAGCTCAGGGTAACTGCTTACAAATATTTTCTGCACCATGACACACTACCCCAAGACCTGCTTTTCAGTCTGTCTCACTGACTAGCTCATTTTAAAACCATAAAATTCCAGCCAATTTTTCTGCAAGCAAAGAAAAAGGGTGGCTGACAGAGCATTGGCCTGCTAATCAACACTCCCCCTCACGTGTCAAAAATGCGGCAGCCAAATTAGTATTACATGTTCTTAGATTTAAAAGACTCCTTGCAAAATCACTTTGAGTTCTACCAATATCACTAATGGACTAAAGATTCCTGGCCTATTTCATGAGTAAACTGGAGAGCTCTTCAAAAGAAAATCATCCTCCTTAAAGAGCTGTCCTTACTCTCATACAAGTTAGTAAGTCTTGACAAGTGCTCTGAAACAACCACTAGAGAGACTTGAGTGTAAGGTCTCCTTAACTGCAAAGAACTTGGAACAAGAGGATGCCTATATTAACCAGGCCCTCTAGGCCACACTGTCATGTATTCCAACATATAAATATTTGAAGGCATTTCATGTACAGCAGTATTCAGAGACTTCAGTGATAAAGCGCAGCTTTGTCCAACTGACTGGCACTTCAACAATAAACTCCATTTAAGAGTCTGCCCAGTCTCATTTTATCTGTCTAATTACTTACCTCTTGCAGGAATAGCATGCTATTAAGGTTTGCTGATTAAGATTTGAAAGCACTTTGAAGATTTATTGTACTATACAACTGCTAATTATTATTGTTCATACCTGCATCCAGTTGGGAGGAAAATAGCTATGTGCCAAATAATGCCTGTTCCACATGTAAAAGTGAAAATATTTGCTTTGCTGTGCTCTTTAAAGAGTAAACAGACAAAAAGACTGCATTCTAACGCAAGCCTTTCACTGTGATATTTACTCTATAAGAACCACATGGCTGAAATAAACCCACCATAAAGAGAAGAAAAGCTAAGAAACAGAATACTTTCCTTTCCACTGGCACAGGTAAACACAACATTTGTGTCCTGGTAACTTCCCACCGCAATCTCCTTCCTTTCCTAGGCTTCTTCACTACTTCCCTTTAAGGCATCCAAAATGAAAATGCTAGGCACAAGTTATCACAGGCTCAAGATGACCAGTTAGAGCGGTTACTCACCACTTGTCCCTATCACAGCCCATTTTAAACTTTCAAAGGCCTGTGAAGCTGTGAAGAGATTACTAGGTCACATCCTCTCCATACACTCTTATCCTAGTGAAAATATGTGCTGTGCGCTCTATTATCCCTTAGCATTCAGCCCATCCTTCTCCCACAAATACTTCCTTGTTACATGCATGCTTTTCCATCCACTCAAGTGTCCTCAAGTTTGGGGCTCTCACAGCCTCAGGGTCCACTAAACAACAGTGTCAGGACAAATAGATTGTTTTTTTAATTAAGTCATTATAACAATATCCTGTGATACAGCCTGTGTCCTTTTTTGTATATTCAAAAGTAGTTACTTTTACTGCACATTTAACAAACAAACAAACAAATCACATTGAATAGAAAATAATTAATATAAAATTCCTCATCTGCAGAAGGTTCAACTTTACCATGCACCACCAAAAAGAAAAAATAAGGAAGTCCCATTAGGGAAGGAATATGTTAGGTGCTTTTCCAGTCATCAGACAGGACTGTTCAGTTAAAAACAAGCAATAAAACATCTTAAAAAGTTAGACTGTAGGTTTTTCTATCTCTTGATGTGATTCTCTTTTTTCCTTAAATTATTGCTTACATTCAAAAACAGTTTATGGAAAGATGTGCTTGCTGGCAGGTAAAAAAGACACTCCAGATGAAGCACATATGCCAAATGTGAAAGCTGAACAGATAGGTACATTTGATAGCACAGGAGCGGTAGCAAATTCTGTTGTAACTGCACTACCAAAAGATTGTAAGACTAGATTTATTCTTTCCCCATCAGTATTTCTTGCATAAGAACTGAACTATTTGTTTTCCTCTTTGTATCTGTATCCCGGTTGATTCTAACTATTGCAGAAATGTCTTTAAAATGTATTTCTAGTCATCCAAAAGACACACTTGCACAGGGAGAGTATCAGTCAGAGGCCTGATGCATAATTTGAACACAGAAAGCAGTCCTGCTCTGGAGTCATTACTTCAGGTATTAAATGTCATCGCTTTACTAGCCTAGAGCCCAAATGAATGACCTGGGAGGCAAGACACCCAAGAACATACATAGCCAGTGACAGCTTTCTCACATGAGGTTCAGCCGCCAGGAGAAAGGCTGCGTATTCTGACCCAGTTTCACAAAACGCATTCTCTTCCCACTGAAAAGCCTTCATGAACTGATCACGGTTACTGCCCCAGCTAGTTCCACATGCAAAGACTTTCATATTCCCTTCTCCAAAACTCACACCTTAATAAGATGGCTAGACACAGATTACCTGCAAACAACCTTACAGTCTTCATGTCCTACATTCACTTCTGATCCTACCTACAAAACCAAACCGGTTCCCAAATGTTTCCCCAATAAACAGGAGGGGTACAGAGCAGCTCTTGGCGGTTCCTATGAAGTCACTGCCTTTGTTGTTTTAAACATGCAATTTAAAGAGAATGACACAATCTAGAATATGAGAGAGATTATCCTGCGGTCTGCGGAGGTGTCGATTGCTAAGAGATAAAAAGCCAATGAAACCTACGCTATTTCTCATCACCAGCCAACAGATTTATACTTCGTTTCTGTTCCTCCAAAAACGTTAATAAGGCAAAAAGTTTCCCTCTGTTAAGAAGTTCGGGGGGAGGGAGTTTGCTTTGTTTGGTTTGCGTAAGCAAAAACGAGCACTTGGCCGCCAGCACACGCAAACCCCCACGCGTGTACTACAGTTATGTTCGGTTCAACCCCAAAGGCGACCCGGGCAGGAAGTCCAGGGGGAGAACCAACACCCCCCGCCGCGCCT
>NW_009941073.1:0-22231 GCF_000696875.1 Nestor notabilis | reverse complement strand
GCTGCCCGCTCGCCCTGCCTGCGCGAACTGCTGCACCACTCCCTGTTTGCCTGCCCTGGTCACCACAGTCCTGGTCGCTCGCGCTCCCTGGGCTGGGTTTTTACCCACTGAGGCCTGGCATTTTCACTCCTGGCCCCGCCCCCTGTGAGTCAGCTGCTCGCCTCAGTGGAGCTGCCGGCTCCTGGGCAAGTCCTCTCGAGGACTTGAGGCTCTCTCGGTGGCTCTCGCGGCTCCGAACTGAGGCTCCGGGAAGCTGAGCTTCCCCCCGCTCTGCTGTTCAAGGCGTCCTCTCGGGAGATACTCAGCTCGGCAATTCAATAGCGGACTTCAAACAACTCTGTAAGAGTTATAACTGAAGACCTTTACTTGGATCACTTGCTACAATATATATCAAGCCCTATTATCATGCGCCTTAGGTGTAGCTAATTGGTTATATTTGCTTTTCACATGCTGTCCACACACCCTAAGCTAATACATAATTGGTTGGCTGGCAATACCGCGTTTCCTGGTTATCGCAACTGTCCGTTCCTGTGTTTGTTCTTGGTCCATCACTTATCTTCCTCAGGTGTCCTTGGATGCATTCCAGTGTCCTTGGATGCATTCCAGAGTCGGGCCTACGTGACCTCAGCCAAGTACACGGCTCTTGCTGAGTCTTGCACAGGGCCTACTCCATTTCTATATAAGTGTGCCCATTTTCCTCTAGAAAAGATCCCACATATAATCATAGAAATACAATTGTATTTAGTCTTGCCATAGAGCATATGCATAAACATAATTTGACTAAATCTTAGTCCAAACCTGCAATCTGAAGGCAAAGAGATATTTAGCAGTGAACCAGAGTTAGAGCGTCAAAACAGAATTTTGGTACTTAGTCTACTATAGATGAGATTAACTGTGCAAGGGGGTATATTTAGTTCAGAGGGATGACTTATGATACATAGATGTATTCATTACACTGTATCATCTTCACTATAAAATGGAATGAAACTGAAGTTTTCTGTCTAGCTGCTAATTATCATAGAACTGGCATTTCATTATTTGCTATCACAACGAGCTCAACAAAACCACCGTGCATTTTACATGATTCAGAAATGTACTTCCCCCTCCAAATTCATAAGCATTGCTAATTGTGCTTGCTTGAAGAGTTCCATGTTATTCAGTAATTTGAATAAAATCTTAAGAGCTGACATCCTGGAACACCAATTTTTTATTTTTTTTCCTGTTGTTATTATTTAGGAGACACTTTATCTTGCTAAATTGCTAGCATTTCAAAGACTGCTGGAAGTTCCCATCTCCACAGAAACTGAAGAAAATTTCTGAATAGTTTTCATGCTATTTTTTTCTTGCTCTCATTTTCTTTTTAAATTACATATCATCTTGTTCATTCTTTTCAGACAAAACCAAAGACTTTTGTTTAGGCTAGAAATCACTGTTCTTTTCTAACAGAACTACACTTTCCAAAATAAACAGTGACTTCTATACAGTGGTGTTATTTTATTTTTTTTTAATCCCTATTTTGATTTGATAAAAACAAATTATCATTTGCTGTAAGAAAAGGAGTTTATTATTAGGAATGGTGTAAGTAGTGTAGTACAAGTTGTTAGAATAGTTATTACCTGTTTTAAGAAAGGGGATTGATTATCAAGAATACTGTAAGTGCTACAGTCTCACAGATAGTTATCGTAGTTATAACCCGATTTAGATTTGTGGCAGAATAGAGTTAATTTTAAATATTTTTAAAACAATAATCTTTCTTCATTTTTTTTTTTTAATACAGTACAATTGTACAAACAAGATGCAGACTTTGGCAACATTAGTCATAGTCCTAGCGTAAGACAATTTGCAAACTTTTGTATATTGTAGCAGATGCAGGAATGGCTGTCGTACTTGTGTTGTTCCATTTAGTAGCATGTAATTTTGTCATGCTTGCATTTTCAAGGACATTCTTCAGGTGTCACCTATGCTTCTAAATGGGGGGGTGGGGGTGGGGGTGTTCATGTTTAATTCCAAAATGTAAACTGCAAGGAAAACAAAAAAACATAAGGAACAGGGAAAAAACAAACAAACAAAAGCCAAAAAAAAAGAAGCAAAAAAACCCAAACCTACACCAAAACCTAAACAAAACCAAATAATCAAACCAAACCAACAAACAAACAAACCCAAAACAACCCTCTGAAAGGTACAGTAATCATGTTGTTAAAAAAAGGGAAATATAATGTTTACCCAAGCTCCTATTACAACCCACAGAAATCAGGTTAAAACCAATAGCAGAGCCAAGAGGGTGATTCAGATCTGAAAGTTGTTGTCCATGGCATGATTCAATTTGTTAAGCACATGTAGTTAGTGCCATTTGAGATTCTTTGAAATATCTTCCCTGGTCTCCAGCTTCTCATGTGGGAAAGCACGATTCTTCTGCAGGTCATGGGTCGTATCTTCTAGCCATGTGGGGATATCTTGGGTATTCGAAATCTTCTCCAGTGACACTAGACTCCTATTCAGGTACCTGAATCCTCCCTCCATTGGCTGTGATAAGAAAGCTAGCTAGTTGACATACAGGTACAGACCCCCAAATTTAGGTTATTTGATCTTGATTACTCAATCTCCTATCCTAGAGGCTCCAGACAGTAAACAGCTTCAAAATGATTTTATTAGGCAGACAGACTAGTCAACCTCACTACCTGGCAGAATTTTAGAGCTAATCCTCATGGAAACTTTTTCTAGGCATATGAAGGAAAAAAAGAAAAAAAAAAAGTGACTGGGTATAGCCAGCATAGATTTCAGAGGCCAAATTGTGTTTTCCTTGCTATGAATACATTATGGCTCTTATGGCTCTGTGATTGAAGGAAGTGCAGTGCTCTGCATTTATCCTGATTATATCAAGGTTTCCACATGGTCTTCTAGAGAGTCCTAGTAACCAAACTGAAGAGGTAAAGATTAGATCAGTGAGTTATAAGCTGGGTGAAAAAAAGTTCCTGGACAGTCAGATTCAAAGGGTAGTGGTTAATGAGTAGAAGTGTACCTACAGATCAATTATAAGTCATGTTTCTCAGGAATTTATAAATGGGCTGATCCTATTTAACAACTTTGACAGGGGCCTTGGTGAAGATTTACCCCTATCAGGTTCTTGCATGACTTCAAATTTGGGGTCAGTGTTGATATGCCAGAGGGCTCGGCAGCTCTTGTGGAGGAACTTCAACAAGCTGGGAAAATGGGCTAATAAGAATCTCACAAAGTTCAATAAACAAAAACACAAGGTTTTGTACTTGGAATGCAACAAGTCCATCATCAGTCCAGGCTGGGGACAGACTGGCTGGGTATCATGTCTTTGGCAAAGGACCTGGGATTCTACAGGTCAGCAAGATACCTTTCCAACAATGAAGACTAAATGCCTACTGTTCTATATTAGCAGGAGTGCAGTTAGCAGACCGAGGCAAATGGTTATTCTTCTCCATTCAGTGAATGTGAATTCAGTGTGTGCATCTGGAGTACTGTGTTTGATTTTGTACCCCTTGTGAAAGAGAGATATTAACACTCTAATAGAGAATCATGGAGATGGTTAAAGAGTCTGAAAAACCTGATATATCAGGAAAGGCTGAAGAACAATATTTGCTTAACATGGAAAAAAAAAAGGTAATTAAAAGGAATCTAATTTCTGTCTCATTAGCTAGAGGAGAGTTATAGAGAAGACAAAGCCAGATTTCTCTCTTGGACATGTACAGCAAAAGATCAGCAGCTAGTAGCCACAGACAATAGGAAGAAAAATTCTTACCGGATACACTGTGACAGGGGTCAAGCACTAGAAGAGGCTGCACAGAGAGGCAGCGGAATCTCCCTCTCTGGTGGTTTCCAAAATTCAACTGGTCAAGACCTTGTGCTGTCTTGTTTTGAGCAGGATATTGAATAGACCTGAGTCACTCGCTTTCCTGCAGTTTTGCCATTATAGTAAAAACGAAAATAACTGACAAACCTTTTCACCAAAATCTTTTTACATTATTCTTCCCCCTCTTCTTTCTGATATACTTTTACCTATTTCAAAGCTAAATCTTTTAATCTGCTGTCCAATGATGACATAGTCTCTGCATTCACAAATCCTTATTAGGCAGCAAATGTCAATTTTCAGTATGGCCTACACAAGTCCAAATGCAGTCCCTGCCTTACAGAATTGAAGTCAGGAGGAAACAAGAACAGTCTTTAATCAGAAAGGTAACCTATTCACAAACAAAAAGTGTAAATTGATTTCCAAATGTTCTCAAAACATTTCACTGTGGAAAAGAAAGAGAATGATGTTTTAATATTATTTTCAAGCTTCTAAAAAATGTCAAACAGATTCATTTTTTTTTTTCATGTCCTTTTAACTTTATTTTCTTCCTTTTTAGAGTGGAGAGATTAAATTTACAGAAGAATGCAAGCAAACGAATAGTGAGAGTTATCTGTAATACCACCAAGATAACACTGTGTAGGACTGATATGTAAAACAGGTTTTTGTCTCAACCATTGCTCTATGTGAGCTATGAACTGTAGCAGTGTGGTGAGATCATTTACCCCTAAGAAAGAGACTTTATTGCTCTCTCAAACAACTTGTGGATTTGGTTCTGCTGATTCAGCTACACACCCTTGCACAGGGAGGAAGCTGGGTTGTTTCAGTTCTGACAAGCAGGTGGGAATATCCTGGCAAGAAACAAAAAGCAGACGGGAGCATCCTTGCAGGAACAAACTGCATGTCAGCAGATAAAAAAACTGCCGAACCACACGAATCATGGATGCAGCCCATGGCTGGTTGCACAATGCTGGGGCAATGGCTATCTAATCAACATCCAGACACAATATGCTATAAAGGACCACATGACTACCTGCTAGTTGAAACACTTCTCCCACTGATCCAGACAACAGGACGCTGTAAAACTCTGTGATGGTAACTACTTGACTCTCTCTCTCTCTCTCTCTCTCTCTGCAAATCTGCTTCTATCCTTTTTTCCCTACTCTTCCTCTTTTCCTTAACTTTTTTATTTTATTTTATTTTTTACAATAGTTTTAGGTAATAAATTACACTATTTGGACATTTGACCTCATTTGTGTCTTAATTTCACCCCATGAGATCCGAATCCTTTTTGTACCATCTGCCAGGACGTGCCACACTGTAACATGCTTCTGAGGGTTTTCAAGACATTTCTTTCTGTTTGATTGTATTACGGCATTAGTATTCGTCCCACATTGGAAGAAAGCAGAAAGGGCCTTGTTGCAGTTTCTATTGTGCTTGTTTGTGAATTGAAGCATAAGCTGACATCCTGTAGTAGAACCAAGGAATGTAAACATAAACCTATTTTTCTCAAGTTCTGCCACATTAGAATATAAATGCTTGAGACATATTTTACTCAATAGGACATTCTACTCTAGTTTTTGCCTCCAAGAAAAAGACAATTTACATATTTTTATTTACTATTTTAAATATTACATTAATATTGGAGTAAGTAGTGATTTTACAGCCATAGCACTGGATGAAGTAAAGCATAAACAGATGCACACCAAATGTTAAAAATGGCATGCCTTCAGCAGTTACACTTGAAATAAGAGTATAAGCAAGTCCAGCATAGCAAGTAAATATGGTTGTACTATTCATCTTGGATGTAAGAGGTGGAAGTTCAGATACTGCTTCTTTTAGATGTAGATCGAGGATCTGAACTGCAGTGTTTCTGGATAATTGTCCTAATCATCTGGTCACTTTTGAACACTTTTTCCCTTTCCTTCGTTTTTAGAGATTTGTAATATTTTCCACCAAATAAAAGCAGAAGGCTGAGATTTAATTAGTTCTAAATTTTAATTACACAGTTTGCATCCCTGAATATAAGGTCTTTATTTGGTGTTGGTGAAGGGTGTTTGTCTCCTGAATATTGCAGTTGAAACGTTATTCAAATATCTCCATCAATCCACCTCTTTTATCCACCTTTTCACACTGAAGTCTGAATTGGCATTCACTTTGATAGCAGTATATCTAATTTCTGATCTTAGCACAAGGCATTGAGTACAAGTTCATTACCTCAACATCATCATGGTGTTAATATAAGCACAACTTCCTCCCCCTCTGTGTCAAGGCAAACCACAGAGGTTAGAAGCAATATGGCATTACAGTGCAATGGCTTCAAGCTCTTCAGATCTTGAAGCTCCAAGATCTTCAGAAATACTCTAGCTTGTGGATCCCAGTGTTCACCTTCTCTGATCTGAGATCAGAGTCTTACAAGTGGTTTGGCTGTGTTTCCAATGCCAAAGCAGTACCCCATGCCTGGAAAGCAGGCTGTTGGGCAATCCAAGCCTAGTACAATGGCACTTACTGACAACGATCTTTCTAGCTTTCGAAGCTCCCTCATACACCCATCTAAACTCTGTAGCTGGCCATTGGGAAATGAAGGGCCTCCCTGTCACCTCCTGCTTGTGACCTGTCTCATGGATGCTACCTCCCTTATGAAGAACTTATGAAGTATGCAAATTTTGTCTAATGGAAGATACTGATCTGCTGTTCATAGTGTCAGGAAGACTATTGACTACTGTAGTAAATGATTAAGCTAATTTTTAAGAACACTTTAACTTGGCTGCTGATCTGTATGTTGCTGTTTATCATTCCACTATGGCTTTGGTATTGAAATTAAACTTTAAAATTTAAAGTACAGCCAAATATGTTATTTCTGATTCACAGTATTTGAGACATACACTAGAACAGAAAAAAGTATCTGTGACAAATGGGTAAAAAAGTAAGTACTTTTGATGATTCAGGAAAACCAGAAAATGTAAATATGCCTTTTAAGTTAGCTCACAGACAAAAAAAATAGATATCAAACTGTTCAGAAAATTATGAGGTTCAGTGGTCATTATCACAGTTATAGATGTTCAGAGCATCTGAAGTGGTTCATGTCTAAGTCTGTCTTTTTTTCAAAACAGTTTTTGGTTTGTTTTTTTTTTTTAATTTGAAGAGGAAAAGTATATTAAATAACATCACGTATTGTAGAATATTACTAGGGAAATACTGGCTTTTCAGTACTAACTGGCTTGAAATAGACAATTTCTGCTCCACAGGCTGGGTATGTATAAGAGATGGTATCAGTCCAGCATGTAGGCAAATGCTGACGAGCTACCGATACAATGATCTTGCTGCTAGATCAAGAGAGTCTAGTTGGGTTTTTTTTTTTATATAATCAAAATTGTTTATTTTAGATAGTTATCTAGAACAGTGCTTTTAGGGACAATATAAATGGGGTTTAAGGCATCTTGTAGCTAGTCTGCTTGGTACTTATGTTTTATCCTTCTGATGAGTTCTTGCACATTATGCCTTATACTGGCACCTTATGTAGAGAAAATTTTGAATTGTAGTTTCTTTGTTAGCATTTTTATCTGGATATTTTTCCATAGTATTTCCACAGAGGTCTGCACAAATTTTTTAGCTTCTACTTTGAAATGTCACATATGTTAGGGGTAAACTGACAACATAGTTAATGATCTTCAATTCAATTAATGAATCAACTCATGTACTTGACTTCTACTTTATTATCTTTAACCCAAATAATACCCAGCTTAGCAATCTCACACCTCTATGAACATTTGACTTTCCATTAATAAAATGTCCTGTGTGCTTGCGCTTGTGCTGTTCTGCATCTATTTTACAACCAGAGTCCTGAAGACACCAAAGCATCTAGGTCCTTCCAGATTTCCATATTGGCAATTCCTTCATATGTTCTTCTTTCTAAGAATATCTATCATCCAAACCCTCTCCAGTTATTCAAGTAACCCACTGGTTCCTCCATTCCTTTGAAGCTTCAAGACACTTGTCTTTGTGTCTATCCTAGAGTCACTTCGTGACCATCTGGCTTCCATCTAATTTAAGGCAGGACTTTGAAATACAGTCTTTCGTAATAAGAGCGCCCTAACCATTGTTTCATGAGTTTCTGGAACACTTTGCTCTCATTATTTCCAATTGATGCTACTTCATTTTCTAGAACTTAAATATTCACCAGGGCAGGAAAATACTGCAATTCAGTAATGATTATGCATTCATGTGAAATAATTCAATTAAAGTCCATGCTCCAAATCAATATTTAAAATACTGTACATGGTGCACCAGGTTCAGGACAAAAGAATGAGAAATGCTGCCAGTTTATAGGAGACTGAAGGGCTTCTGGAGCCTACTTCCTGCTCAAATTCAGTAAAACAAAGATTTGTGCAAGGGTCGCCCGTATTTCAGGCACTCCTAGAGCACTTCGATATCAAGGAAGCTGGGAAATTATTGCTTCCTTCTTTTTATTTCTTGTGAGTGCAGTCACTGAGCTTCGGAGTTCATATGTGTCAAACCTAAGTGGAGACAAGCATGTCGTTTTAGTCTGATCTAGGTCTGATGATAGTTCAATTCTCCCCTTTCTAGGAATTTCCTATTGATTGTGCTCAAAACCTCTGTTAATAACTTGAAGCACTTAATATTAAAAAAAAAAAAAACTACAGAAAGAAATGACAGCAGGACATCAATTGGAATAAAGACCTTTCAGTAAACAACCAGTTGAAATAATAATAATCATCATCACAATCATAAGAAAATATTAGTATTTGGAGTACTCAGCTCTCAAGGAGTTTCTTGCAAGAAACCACATTTATTCTATTACTGAAGCAATTGACATTTAAGTCAGGTGTATGAATACTTTTCTCTTCCAAATCAGTACAGTATACGAACACCATATGAATGGTGAAATTTTTAACCACCTGCACTGCTAGATCAGAACCAAGCACATCACAGACCAATTGGACACCTAGGGAAAAGGGGCAGTGATGCTTAGAGGTGTGATCTAGGATCACTGCAGTTTGTCTGTGGCTTATCTGCAGCCATTTTCTACAAGCTGACAGGTAGTTTAGTAAGTGGTAAAGCAAAGCTAGAACCTGAGGAAGAGAAAGGATAATAAAACATTTGCAAGCAGCAAAGCAGAAGCGTGGCTTAGTTTCCACCAAGATGTTGCATATGTGGTACAAGACAAAGAGCAAATTATTTGCACAGTTTCTGCAAAGAGCAAATTGTTTGCACTTTTCTCCTTTCTACCATCATTGTTGCTTTAAGAACTGTACCAACTGCTGGTTTAAACTGCATTTACATAGCAAAATGTGAATGCTACCATTACAAAATAAATAAATATGTACATAAAGAAAGAAAATTTAGGAAAGCTTTTACAGGTCTCAATGCTTTTCATTTTATGAAAGTACAAATGAAAGTAAAAATGTGAATGTCTTCTGAAATGTTCAGAGACAGTCTGATGTTTCTCAGCTTTCACATGGTTTGATTGCAAGCACAGTTATTTAGGGTTGTTCTGCTGTATGTAATATTTTACTATGGCTAGAATGACTATGTCACTAGGATCCCATCGGCTTGCAGAAATATAATGTGGAAGGGTTAAACAAATAATTGGCAGGTCACCTTGTGTATACAGACAGTACATGTTTGAGCCCAGATCATCTGGCTCTAATTTCTAGATCACAGTCTAGTTCTAATTCAGAATAAACCAAAAGATTTTGTGAGGCCAGTCAGGCCTACTCAGGTCCCACAAGGGACTGGCTCACACTTGGTGCTATCTCCTTACTGGCAGTACAGATGAAACCAACTTGAGCCACATGACTTTGGTAACCTGAGTATAGACACTATTAGCATTACAGCTGTAGCCAGTAGGAACAATGAAACCAAATTTACTTTTAGGGCTGGTCTATACAAAGATAAATGAAGCAGATAAAACATGAAGAAAGGAAGCAAACAATAAATAGCTAGGTTTTGTCTAAGGTTACCTGATAAATAATATACTAGTCTACATTGTGCTATTAGTTCAAAAGATATATTATTCATTCCTATGGAAAGCACAGCTTGGAAGCTAAAAGTGTTCATGCTGTCGTCAGTTTTTCAGTTCTTTCTGCAGACATGTCAACCTAATGAAACTTCATATTGCTATATTATATATTGCAATGCACAATGACATTGCATGCTTAGGGTAAATACCCTATGGAAACATTAGCTCCATCCATGTTTTCCTATTTGAATGTGGAAATGGATAGTATTGAAGGATTACACAGAACAGAGGGAAAAACACACTACAGAACCATCCAGGCTGCCTGTTGTGAATGGCCTCTGGCATGTGCTATTCCCAAAATTATGCTTGGGAATCTTCTTGGAACATGCCAGTAAACCCAACACAGTTAAAATTTAGAGAGTAATGGACAATCAATGCTCCAAATACTCCAAAGCTGAAGCATGTTCCTTTTGCTATAAATTTATTTTCCATCACAACCACATTTTTTAAAAGTCGTCTATAATGTTGACTTATATTTGCAGCCAAATCCTTTAGTTTCGGTCAGCTGTCCTGTCTCTGTTTACTTCCAACCTCTTGTGCACTCCCAGACTTCTTGCTGCAGACAGAGTGAGAAACAGAAAGCCTTGACACTGTGCAAATGTCATTCAGCAACAGCTAAGATATTGCTGTTATCAACCCTGTTTTCGTCACCAGTCAAAAAGCACAATATGGGCTAATGTGAAGAAAATTAACTCCATCCCACCCAAACCCAGTACATTTTCTGTTCTAACCCTTCAGTTTGCTTTTTTCAGCATTCTATAGCAATGACTAATTTAGAGCAGGAACTTTTCATCTTTTCACATAATCTGTTCCTCAAATCTCTATATTCATTTTTTATGTTGATTTAATTTATGATAAGTTTGAATGTAAAACTTCAGACACCATCAAAATCTTTATAGACTGCTTACATTGATGTGGGTCAAACAAGTGAATAGGTAGATAAGAAAGACTGAGCACACGTTCAAAAGGATCAGTAATCTTCCCCTGCCTAGAGAAATTACAGCCTTACAAAAAGGAACTTACTGCTCAAAAATACAATGTAATTATTTTGGCAACAAATTTCTTAGAACTCAGATACTCAATTCATCTTGTCAGCTATACTTACCTTCTGGAAACAAAATCCCTTACAAATTCTAAGTTTGTAAAGGAAATTGCTTTTCTTCTTTGCCTTTTGTCTGCCTAACTACTGAAACTAAAAGTGACATAACTGACATCATGTAACAAACCATTTTCTGAGCAGGTGGCTTGGAAGTTGTACTAACTTTATTCTTATTAGCACTAAATGTAAATTTACTATTAATATTTTCACTGAAACTTTCAAAATATTCCTTCCTTTCCTCCCCACAAAAAATAACTGTTCAACTGCAGGAACATCACATCCTTGCTAAAAAAATCATACCTAAATGTATGCTACTGCCTGTTTTCCTAAGTAGAGGCTAAAGTATAGCATTATTGTTTAAATATTTCTGGACAATCATGTATTTTTTGAGCAAGAACTGAAACTTAAGTAATATCTTTAGACAATCGACAGGTCTATAACTATTCCTTTCCCTCAATGCAATGCAGTAGTCAATTAATGTTTGATGTTTTAAAATGGTATTGTTACCTTAATATTAAAATTTAAATGTTTCACTGAAGATACTCTTTATTCAGTTGGATAATGCAGATGGAAATTCCTTTTATTTTCCCTACTGCAAGTTCCAGTTCTACAGCTTTGTCTATAAAGCAAACCACTCAATCCATGCGTAAGTTCATTAAAAATCTGAGGACTTCATAAAGATATGGGATTCTTGCTTAAGAAGTGAAATTGCAAAGTCAGAATGACAATTCTTTCTTCACCATGTTTAATTTAGAATCTTATCCTAGATCAACACAATCAAACTAATATTTTAAATTTCAAGCTGAGAGAAAACTATAGACATCATTACAGTAAAAGACAAAAGAATGTTTAAAATTATTAATTTTCATATTGAAGATTTCCTCTCTGATGACTGGCTAGCAGTAATTATTCCTTCCTTTCTGTAACTTTTGGAGGTTCTGTTTTAAATTCCTATTATGTCATATAAATTTTCCTTTTCCTAAGAATAGCTGCCTATTGAATTCAGAACTTCAGCTATTATTCCATTCTTCACAAAAAAAAGCTTTGTGATTCACCAGTATTATCTAACCATAGGCTTATTACTCAATTATCTCTGTTGTTAAGTCATGGAACAGAAGTTTTTCAATTATTTACAGTATTTTCTTGAGAAAAGTTAGTGTGACTTCAGGGAAAAGTATAGGACAAAAGTACAGGACAAACTTTATGTTCTTTATAATTCAGTAAAAATGCCTTCTATCTTAATAAATGGGCCTAAAGTTAATTGAGCCTTTTAATGAAACAAAGTGTTCTGCATAGGTCAATGAAAATTTTAGCATTGATGTAATCGTTTCATTGAAATAGAATAGTGACTTTTAGGGCTAAATCTTCCAATTTGCAGCCAAGATCTTGTCCTTGTAAAGCTTTACTGACTTCATCAATTGTTTATAGTTTTAACATTTATAAGACATTAAGTAAGCTTTGCTTTTGCTTGCAAATTTTCACGGGTACTCTAAAGGTATGTTTTCTGAAGAGAATGCCAGCAGTATCCAAGTGCAGTTCCTCAAGGTGTTAAAGGTTTTAAAGGCTGATGGATTCACATCAGACTGCAGATATCAAATACAAGATCATAAGACCTTTATAAAACACATATGGTTTTGATTAATAATATAAATCAAACTAAGTGCTGTTTTATGACCTTTAACCACTATTCAGTGAAAGCTAATGTTGTTGGCTGACAACAAGCCAATCTTCCCTGTAATAGGAGATGTTAAATCTATGAGAAATCAAGTCATTATCCAATTCATACCAATTAATCAGATATCCTGGCTAAGCAGAACTAATATCCTACTTTGTTACAGGCACCCATAGTAAAACATAATAGCTATATTAGGGTTCAGTTTAGTAGTAAAACCAAGGTTTTAAGCCCAAATTTCTTTGCTTCTTTTTAATTTGTCTTCCAACCTGGTTTTAACTAAACCCAACTTTCCTGTTCTGGTTTTGTGATATCCATGACAATTAGCAAGAAAATGAAGCAATTATGTTGCAGTCTTTTAAAGCATCTGGCATTAGTGAAAGATAAAATTGCTTCAAAATGTGTTTCTTCATCATGTCAAGGTAAATATGTAGATTATAATAATGTGTTTCTGAACAAAGGAGGAGCATTTCTGTTGAACAATATTAAAATTTTTAAAAATGTTTACAAGATTCTATAGCTAAAATAACAAAATATTCATCAACCTTTAGATGTTCAAACACCTGTTTGATTTCTTCGACCATCTGACAGGTTAGTGGCACCCATTGGCAACTCATGTTAAATTATAACATTTTGCCAGTTAATAGCATATAGATATAACAATTTTATGCATAGATGGGTTTGTTAAGCTTTCATACTGACATAAGTTATTGAAGGAACAGCCTAACAGTCAAGTTTCTAGGGCTATGTCAGTAGTCCAAAGGGCGACCATGGGTTTAGATTTTTGTTCCTATATTACTTTCCAGTTTTCTCAGACTGCAGTACCAACGACTGTTAGCAAAGGGGGAAGCAGCTTTCAGTGGTAGGAGACATGTCTCCTTGACGAATACCTAAAGATCCAAGAACTGAGTGAGGTTAGTAAAGGTAAAAAGGTTTCCCATGCAGGTGGTCAGGAGGAGGATAGTGTGAGTGTATACAAGATAATATTCCTCATGTGGAAACTATGCGGAATCAATCCCAGTCACTCCCAAAGGACTGAGTACTCATGGTACTACTTTTGTGAGTGACCACTATAGGGGCTTTTTTTTTTTTTTTTTTTTTTTTGGTAGGGAACTTTCTTTTCTGCTCCTTTACAACATCATGGACAGCACGGACACTTTCCTTCTAAAACTTGCTGATAACATCATAAACAGTACAGCACATCAATCTAATCTCAGTAGAACATTGTAACTGAAATAAACTTCTATACATAATAAAATAGCTTATTCTTTGCATATATGATGTATTTGAAGTATTCCACAGTGATAGAAGAAAGATGACAAAAATCAAGTGAAGCAGCTGGAGACTAATCATCTAAATGAGGCAAAGATTAAAATCTCAGGAGTTCTCTTGACATTTAGGATGATCAAAATGGGATCCAGTGGGAACAGAAAGTAGACTTCAGTATGAAGGGCACTGATGGAAATGTGTCATGAAGAATGTTCTGTTTCAGATATGGTGAATGGAGTTACACCTGTAATTTTCTTATGAGAGTCAGTTCTGAAACTGCTATTTAAATAGTAGCACTCCCAACTTAAACCACAATATGATTCAGCAAAAACTTAAATTTCCTGCATAAAACCCAAGAAATGCTTGCTAATCTTTTATAGATCTGTGAGTATATACAGGTGTTTGCTAGCAATATTAGCTCCAACGTGCGTTTAAGCATAGGACCATAGAACCCTTAACGGGTTGGAAGGGATGTTTGAAGACGACCTAGTTTCAAATCCCCTGCTGTAAGAAGGGGCATCTTTCACTACACCAGGTAATGGGGGAGCCACAGCTTCTTTTAGGAACCATGTTCCAGTACCTCACTACTCTCATCATAAAACATTTTTTCTTTATGTCCAATCTAAATCTATACTCTACGTTTTACCATACCATTGGTGCCCACACAGAAAAGAAGCAAGGGATAGTAGTCTGTGCTTTTAACCAGTTGTGTCAGTCTTCCTAATACATCCTGGATCTCAGCTCCTGGCCAAGCAGCAAACTTCCCTTGACTGTATGTCAGGCCAGCAGAAGGGTGCCTGCGTGCCTCTCAGCAGAAAGTCACCCACTATCAGCACTCTTCATTTCCTTACTTCTTTTAGTGTCTGCAACTGGTGTGGTCTCCTCCAGTCTGCCTGAGTGACTCTACCAAAGCACACCTTGCACAGGTAGATCTTTCACTCTCCTTCACCCAGAAGCATAGGGTAATTTGCAGTCCTCCACCTGAGCAGCAGCTTGCCTGATAAGAAGCATTGTCTGGGTGGCCACCTCCACTTGTCCCAAGCTATCTTGGCTAGGTAGATGGCTTCTGGCTGCTGCAGAGCACAGCTCTCACCTGTCTCACCTACCATGCTTCAGGAGAACTCAAAGCACTGCCTAGTAAGCCTTTCTAATTCCCTGGAGACCTCAAGGTGCTGAGTAGATTTGCACAGGCACAGCTGGCTGGGGTGACTACCAAGGCTGCAGCCCAAGCCTGTGGGTGACCAGAGCAGGCAGCTGCCGACAACTGGCGCGGTTCACTACCCTTCTTTCACAAACTGCCAAGCAAACTGCCATGCTGCTCCTCTCAGGCACCTCTCCTTGTTTGTATGACCTGTTCATGGAGCTCTTGCTCACTGGCACTCCCCAGGAGCCAGTTATATGCAGTTTGCCATGGCCTGATGGCCTGAACTGGCTGTGGGGACAGCCTCCAGAGACCTCACCAGTCTTGCACTCTTCTCAGCATGTGGCAACAACTGCTGCTACCACCGCTGCTGCTGCTAGCATGGAACTAAAATGAGTTATTGTAGAGCTGGAATTATTTGATTTAAACTATTTTGTGACAGTTCCTTAAGGGAAATATCAGCAATAAAATGAAATTAAATTACACCGGTTATTTTTAGCAATGACAAGGCACACCAAAAATGTCACAAAGTGCAAAATTGATGTAATGTAAACATGTGATTAGGTTCTTTTTAAACTAAAATAAACAACCACTAAAACAAATAGTGTTAATGCTTCTATACAACTCAGAGATCCCATAGGATAAAAGCAACAATACAAATGTAAATTGTTATGCTTGCAACTATTCTGGCCAACATAAATACCGTGCAGAATGCTACTACTAGGTCATTTTTAATACAATTCCAATACCTTAAAAAAAGAATTCTCATATACATTTTGTTAATGTGGATTTTGGATGAAACAGATATTTCCTGTATCGTAAAAAGTGTGGTTTAGAATATGTAATAAATCTTCCGATTTACAATCCCATTATGCAAGTCTTGCAGTTAATCACAGGGCTCTCTACAGCCACAGCAGAAGAACAGGCCCACAGCTACTGTTGTGCCATGTAATGGAGAAAACATATTAAGTGCCAGTCAGGGCTACTAAAGTGAGGGAAAGACGCATTTTAGCTTTCTTAACCAACCATCTGTATCTTCTATCTGGAAAACCTGTTCCTCCATTAGTCATTAATTTCTATACATTTTTCCTCAAATAGCAGCATTTTAGAAAGATGCCTATGGTTCTGCTCTAGACACCTGCATAAAGGCTTGGCTCAGCCAAGTCTTTTAGTCTTACTTCAGCTGATTTTAAAATACACTTAAAGTGGAATTGCACATATTTTACTGACTTTAGTACAAATGCACTGATACATACACAAACTTTCACTCATTCTCAGTTACCATTGCCTAAACCAAACTTTTCACCTCTTACTATATGTGCTCAAAGCACACTTTGGCTAGAGTCTGATGCCACTGACTGTATCAGCTTGTTTCTAAACCTTTGTATTTAATAAGGTTAAATATTTTGCTAGTGAAATTGCATAAGAAATCTGAGCTTTGATGCAAAGCAAAACCAGCAAAAACTCTCAGCATGTACAGCTAAGTTATAAGGCCATGGAATATGGAATTACAATAGAAACGTTGACACAATCTTAACCGTAGCTATGTGAACACAGCAAACATTTATTGCTCTCATTATTAAAGACCTAAACTGGCTGTGTGTTTCAAAGAATGGATTCTACAATCTGTTTATAACTTGTTTCTTAACTACTGTTTCAAAATGTTCATGATTGCAGAAATAGTTTCTTTGTGCTTTGTTTTGCTTTTTTATTTTTTTGTTTGTTTGTTTGTTTTTGTGGGGGGGTTTGCTTGTTTGGGGGTTTTTGTTTGGGTTTTATTTTATTTTGTTCTTTCTATAGGTAGCATTCACATATTTCCTATGAAGAATGGAATAATGGCAGTAACTCATATAGACCTTTGTTGAAGAGTTCGATGAAGCCTTTCTTAGGCTGTTTAAAAGTTAGGATGTGGTGACAGCAGAGAATTTTAGCCAAGTATTTTTTGGACAAATATTATGACAGACTATAGACTGACAATCATGCTCATGTAATATGCTGAGAACAAACTTTATTTAGGAGGGTAGAAGGGACTAGCTAATTTAAATGTAGTTCTTCCTAAAAGGGAGAATTGATTGAGATGACAAAGGTGAAAGTAATCACAAAATGATAATGTGAACTATACTAATGGAGACAAGTGTGACAGAAAAACTGAAAATAATGTACTTTAAAAAGTAAAGTTTTGACAAGGAGCTCAGGAAACTCATATAATAGGTCATTCATGAAGATGATCTAAGAAATAAAGGAATATAGCAAAACTGTTACTGAACGAAGCCATATTAATGCACAACAGCAAATGCTAAAAGAAGATGGAAATCATGGTTAAAGACCATTTTAACTACATCAGGCTGCCCTCAGTTATTTGAAAAGTAAAAGAAATAATATAAAAGGATCCCATGGTTATGGGTCATATAATTGAATAAGTAGAAAGAGCACATATTTGTAAGGATAAATCCAGAAATGCAACAGAGTGTATGGCTTCAATTAGTAAAAGAAATAAAAGGTTAAAAAAAGGTCAGGTTCTAGAACTAAAAGAAATACAGGTCCAAAGGTAACTGGAAAAGAAGGTCAATAGCTGAAGCTTTCAGTTCTTTGTTTTTTAAAATCTAAGTTGAAATTAGATTGAAAATATAATGCTTAACAAAAAGCTGCTGGGTGATGCAGGTTTGATTCTAGAAAGAAGAAGTTGAATATTTTTGTGAGGCAGTTGTAGTTAAGTTACAAGTGCTTATCAAAATCACTCTAAGTTGTTTATGGCGCTGTGTGAAGAATTTGAAACATTAATGATACTTTTAGAAAATGTGATGAGTAAGAAAAGCCTCAGAGGATTGGAAATGGAAAAAAAAAATTATAAACCTATCTTCTAAAGTGCAAAAAAAAAAAAAAAAAAAAAAAAAAAGGAAGGCCAAGAGAGGTGTAAACTAGCCAGCTTTGATTCCAGAAAAGAAGTTCTAGAATAACATTAACTAGTTGCTACATCTATATAATTCATAAGTCATTAAAAGAAAGATTTGAGTATTCAAATCCTAATGTAACTTATCAATAAAAGTACATTTAAACTAAACCAAAGAAGTCTGCATGTGTGAAAGGTTGATATGTGGACAAAATGTACCCTTACTGCTGACCAAAATGGGGCAGTGGAGCGAAGCAGACAACTGCATGCTTAGCACTGTTAGATAGAACTTTTCTCTCAACCCTGTGCAACAGGAAATACAATTATTTAGCTTCACTTAGCACTGGTGATCCTTGGTTGCCATACTACAGTCAGTTTTAGGCACCACACTAAGAAATTAAAAAACATTCTACAGGAGGAAAACATATGTGTCAACAGTGTTAGAGTACAGCAAAAAATAATCAAATTGTGTTTGTTAGTGGCAGGAAGTGGGAAGACATAGTCTTCTGATTACAAACATTTGCTATGAAGAAGTAAAGAAGACAGTAGGAAAGAACAAGTAAAACCAGTTCCATGTGTAAAAGCCTATAGATAGGATATTAATTTTCTTTTTCATATTATGAGGCAATGGACCAGACTGCCGCAGGATGTTATAAAACTGATTCTACAGTGGTTTTCAAAAGCAGATTAGAAAAATATTTGTTAGGATAGCTTCGCTGTAAGATGATGACCCAGGTGATTTTTCAAGGTCCCTTCTAATGTTATAGTTGTATGATTTTGCTTCCCTTTCATTTTGTGTTAGCATGAGTGGAGTACATTTTGTATATAGAATACAATAGAGAGCATCAGGTGGTTTTATGCAATATATTTTATGCCACTGCTAAAATTTCATTAGTGTCTGTTTACTGCAGAGATAGAATGTATAAAAACAGTCTTTAAAATAGAAAAGTGAAGAGACTCTTCATTAAATAATAATTATAGAATTATACAGAAATAATTGTAACCAGATTTTAAAAAAGCATTTCACCTATTCTCTTTCTAAAAATGCCACAAATGTGTTGCTATATTTACTGTTTAATTTGCAGGGCAATCAGATTCAGAAATGTTCTACATGATAATTTTCTCAACATACTTTTGTACTACATACTAAATTATACTTCAAAAATTATTTCGAGTTAATTATTTTAGGAGTTTTGTTGTCAGAAATTAAAATACACAATTATACTAGGCAGTTGAGTGATTAACACAGGGGCCTGAATGAAGACTGTGAAGACTTCTAAAATTCTGAACTACTGCACAGTCATGTGACATATCTTTTCTTGTAGTTTCAGACCGTCTTCCTAGTGCTAAGCCAAACATGAAAATCAAATTCCAACATATTTCTGTCTTTAAAACCCTCATAAGCCTAGGCTCAAATCCATGACACAGACCAATTATATTTCTTATATTGCAGGATTATCTTCCCAATTAAAAGGAAAAGAAAAAGGTCAGGGTATTTTTAGAAATCTGGTTAATTGACTAAACTCCTGGCTGGCTGCTACAGCTTTGCTTTAGCTCCCTCCGGTAAAGTTATCATCAGCCTTTAATCACAACTCATTTGTTTGAAGACTTAGTATACAACTAGCTTTACAACATTATTCTTTGTAACTGATTTCATGTGCTGACAATTGTTGGCCTCAACTTTATTTTGAGTTAACACCAAATGTGTTCAAAATGAACTGAACAATTTATTTTCATGATACTAAAGCATAGTAGAAAAAATAGCATTTCATAATTCAAGTTAGTATAATGAACTGGATAAAAATATAGCTCTTCATAAATGTAGCCTGAAGACAAATGGTAGGATTCCTATTCGGAGAAATGAAATAGTAGGATTCCTATTCAGAGAAAAAAATCTGAGTATCTAGTTATCTGCATCTTTAACAGGAGTCTAAGTGCTCATTATAGGAAATAGAAATTTGAGCAGAAGAGAGTGGTTCAGTTGCCTGAACATAAGTGTCAGTACTGTTCCATATGCTAGACAGTATACTTCTGGCCTCCAGATGCAGCTATGACTATGTGTCATAGGTCCCCCTTTGTAGGGGGCTTCAGATATGCCAGGGCATATGAATAATTTTTAAGATGTCTATATTAACATAACGATATTATTACTTCTTAAAGCTAAATTTATAGCTGAAAAATAAAATGTTTATCCAGAGTCAGGCTTTTCTTATCCTTTAGTAAGATTTGATTTAGTTAGTTAGTGTCTTTTTCTTATCTAACTGTTCAGAGTACTTAGATGTTTTGGAATTTTAAAAAGGAATGCATATGTTAAATACCTTTTATGTGAAATAAAATAATTTGCTTTAAATTGCCATGCTGAGCAGGTAACTAAGGACATGTTATTTGACTTAATATATGTTAAAAAAATATTTCAAAACTTACCAAAAAGGTCATTCCTGTTTTCAAATGTCATAATTACTTGTTGGTTTTTCTAAAGAAATTATGAATACTTATATTTGAATGAACAAATATTGACCTTTTAATGAGAAATCTTCTCCAAAAATGCTTATATTGTCTAGATTTTAAAATTACGTTTTAAACATTTTACATCATCTGTACCATGAAAAGACATTAAAAAGTCTATGCGATATTTTTAAGCTTCCCATAAAACATCAGAGTAATTTGATCAAGTTTACTAAAGATCTGTACCTGATTTATTTACAAGTCCTCCAACTCAGAGGGGGAGTATTGCAAGACTAAGCTTTATAGGACTCTTTAAGAATCACAGAAATGTGAATCAAAATAAAAAATAAAATGCAATAGGTATACTCATTACTTTACCTGGCAAAAATGCATGCGGACTTAGGAGGAAAGGGGAATTGGATAGTTTATGACCTTAAGTAAGCATATAATTTCATTGAAAGATCGACCATTTAAGTATCATTGTGAGGCAGTGAGGCTTTCAGGATTCACCCTTAGATGCAAAAATCTGATACAGAGGAAAAATAAATTTTCTCATTCCTCCTGAAAGCTCCAAATTTCTGAACATCACTTGAAACACACTGCTTGAAAGACATTGTTTAATCCGTTGTGAGTAATCTGAAAATTATTCTATCCCTTTCTGCGTTTGAGTTTTATCTGAAACAAAAAAAAACAACCCAAAAAACCAACCCAAAAAACCCTGTGATACTTGTTCATTTAGTGATATGATTATAAACACAAACAAGTGGCAGGACAAGGATATTGACTCATGACACGATGTGTTATTGTTATTTGACTGGCACTAATGAAGAGACTAAGGTCCCCCAGTAAACCCAAGTTTGAATATACTGTACCAACTAGCTAGGCATCAAATCAACTTTGTTTTTGTCAGTTTATCTGATTGTGGTTTGTGTTTATTTCTTAGGAGGGAGACTATCCCCTATTGTCCATGTTAAGAACAGAAGTATATGCAATGGTAAATAATAATGAATGATATATATAAAAATTACAAGAAACTGCGGTGTTCCAGCTTATGTCAAAGAGACGGCTGACATCATATTTGCACCTTGGATCAAAGTTGCTGGCAGCTCTTTCATGCAGAGGAAGCTGTGGATATGGTGCGCTATATACAGCAGGCAGTAGGTCCTGCTGTATGCCTACATGCAAAATTCTCCACCTTCACCATGCATCACCAGAAACCTTAAAACCCTGTCCTCAAGTTCCTCTTCAGTAATAATGTGCTGGAAATCAATTTCTTGAATATTTCAGTTGGTTGATGGGGAATTTTCCATTGCTTCAGCAAATATGAATAAAAATGACCACCAATAACAGCGCCTGATAGTTTTCAGTGGAATTTTGTGAGCACGAAAAATAGTGTTAATTTTAAACTCTGTAACAGATTACTGAAATAATATTTACATTTGTATGCCTCTGTACACCTAAGTATCTTAAGAGATAGTGAATATGGACATGAAAAATATTAGAAATAAAGTATTTTGAATTAGAAATAAAATATTTCTTTTTCTCCAAAATCTTTCTCCATCTGTTTCCAGATTTCAATTCCTATGAAACATATCTTTAAATTTTAAATAATTTTTAAAGTTTTATTTGTCAAATTGTAAATTGGAAGTGTCATAAAGCTCCTGTGGATGAGTTTGAGTCAATTTGTTTCTGGAAGAAAATAAAAGAAATGTCTCTAAATTGGAGAGACACCAATTTGATGGATGGACCACTCAGTGGATAAAGAACTGGCTGGGTGGCCACACACAAAGACTTGTGGACAACGGTTCAATGTCCACATGGAGGCAAGTAATGAGTGGTGTCCCTCAGGGATCGG